>NC_069500.1:728410157-728595157 GCF_027579735.1 Bombina bombina | reverse complement strand
GATATTTATCTAAAAAAAATGTTTTCTTTTTAGAAAAATGTAACACATAGGTCTATATTACAAGTGAAGCACAACCGACAGCGCAGGGTGTGTTATCTTGCGCTTTGTATTGTACAAGTGGATGGTTAACACTTTTAACCAGAGCATCACAGCTGATACTTTATCAATAGGGCAGGTAGTACTATTGTGCTAGTATTGACATAAAAGAACATGAAACACTACATTTTTCTTTTATGATTCGCTTACATTTATAAAACAAATTTCCAATAAGCTTCTATTATTAATTTTGCTTTATTCTCTTGGTATCCTTCCTTGAAGGAGCAGCAATCACTACTGGGAGCTAGCTGAACACATTGGTAAGCCAATGACAAGAGGCATATACTTGCAGCCACCAATCATCAGTTAATACCCAGCTCTTTAGTCTACCTAGGTGTGCTTTTCAACAAAGGATGCCAAGAGAACAATGAAAATGAGAAAAAAGAAGTTAATTGGAAAGTTGTTTAAAATGGCATGCTCTATCTGAATAAAGAAAGAAAAATGTGGGGTTTTATGTCCCTTTAAGTATCATGTTTCAGTGCAATCCAAAATACTGCTGTAAAATGTAGTGTTTTTTGAGACCTGGGGGGATATTTATCAAAGGTCTGGCAGACCTGATCTGACAGTGCGGATCAGGTCCACCAGACCTCGCTAAATGCGGAGAGTAATATGCTATCCGTATTCAGCTTTGCACAGCAGCTCTTGTGAGCTGCTGGTGCAACGCCGCCCCCTGCAGATTTGCGGCCGCTAGCAAGGGAGGTGTCAATCAACCCGATCGTGCTCAGAGCAGGCGGACAGGGTTATGGAGCAGCGGTCTTTAGAACGCTGCTTCATAACTGCAGGCTCGCCAGAAACCATTTGGAGTTTGATAAATGGGCCCCCTGATGTATACCGTTTTTATTAATAGTAAAGCGCAGAACTACATGATGAACTCTATTACTTGTGCACCATTAGCTTAGGGCTTGAGCGTTATCTAACACAAATTTTACCCTGCAGTCCCTTAGAAGCCTATTATGTGAGGGATTTAGCGCACCCACAATATCCAACATGCAGGTATTAGCGAGCCCTAGACTATCAATTCAGTGATAAAACGTAACTTTGGACACATTTATAAGCGCAAAAATAGAAGTGCTATTGATTGCGTTACAGCAATATTAATGCACAATTGTGCTAATATTTTTGTGCTTTACTAATAGGCTACATTGTTTAAAATATTACTATCTGAAATAATTTGTAATTTGCCATCATAATATATGGTTCTATGTAATAAAAACAAGAGTTAAAAGACCAAGACAAATTCATTTCTTTTTTTTTTTTTTTTCTGTTAGCCTCTATCTTGGGAACACCTTTAATCCCTTATCTTCCAAAGAGAGCCTTAAGCCATTGCTACACAAATCTTTGTTCCCCTCTCTGGCAACTAAGAGGTTGCCTTTAATTTCACATATAAATCCATTTTCAATTAACAATTTCTTTCTACTCATACATTATTAATCCTTTATTTTTTTTTTTATTAATAGCTCATATTAAGTTACAAACAAATCATAAATACTACGTAGCATGTTTTATATAAAGAGATCTGTTTCCCAGCTAGTAACATTGCATTTAGTAGCTTAGATACAATATCTGCCTATTATAATGTATAATTTCTTTGTCAAACCTGTCATTTTTTAAACGCACAAAAGCTGTTGCATGATTAGTTCGAAATAAGCCAAAGCAATGAGATACTTTCATGTCATTAAATGCAATTTGGCAGTAACCATCAGCACTCTGTTAATTTTAAAATGTCAGCTACTGTGTGCCATATTGTTTAAAGCTAATTATAACATGTTTGCCAGCATAACATATCAGCTAATCATGTTAAACATTTAACAATGGATGTAAATTGTATTCAAATACATTTACAATTACTAGAAATATATATGGTGCAGCTAATTAGATGAACATAAGGTGTACAGCTTCAATATTTAAAAACATTTTACCAAAAAAGAAACATTATTTTGCTCAGTTAAAAAAATATCAGAATTTATACAATATAACAATATAAAAAAATATCAGAATTTATACAATATAACAATATAAAAAAATATCAGAATTTATACAATATAACAATATAAAAAAATATCAGAATTTATACAATATAACAATATAAACAAATATCAGAATTTATACAATATAACAATATAAAAAAAATAATCAGAATTTATACAATATAACAATCATTTTTTTGTGTATATAAATGCCAAATATGCTCAGACAGTGGTATTTACTGTCAGCCAGTGCCAAGCAATCAAACCAACTTTTAAGTAAATATATCCGTTTTATCATCATTGTTTAATTAAAATCAAGCTGAAATATACTTACAGTATGTTGTTGCTGGACTGCAGTTTTCATTTCACTATTTTATATAAACTATGAAAGTAAATGGCTCAAGGAAGATAAGTCAGATGTGTAAAGAAAGTCATGGCTGACTAATTGGGTGGGTGGTACAATTTTGATGCAGGTTTGAGTCACCATTTTATTATTCAACTAAAATACAAAGACTTAATTCAGATACATCTATAAATAAAATGTGACTCCTAAACTATTTTTCTGGTGGTCCTTAAAATTACACAGTCATAGCTATGAATAATGTTAACTTGTTTAGTAAGGGAATCTCTGGTACAATTTATCAAATGTAAGTTATAAATGATAGCATTTCAATTAATATAAATATAAATGGTAATTTAGTAGTTAGTTGGTTTTTTTAAGCATTTGAACTATAGGCCAGATGCTATGAGAGGACTGGAGCAGTTATCAAAGTAGCAGAAGATTTTTCAAAGTGGCTCCATTTTTCTTGACTGAATCATATAGTGACTGGTTGCTATGTATGTCTAAATAATAGTCGTACCTGACAGCTGTCAGGGAGTTTAGGGACCCATTCGTTATAACACCGGTACCTATTTATACAGGTACCAGGGATATAGGCCATGTAACCTAACCTCAACCTCCGACACCATACCCAATCATTTACCATGCTGTCCCAACCACCCCACCTCAGTTAACCTAACAACATTTACTTGCTCTTCTCCACTTTAATTAAAATGAACCATAATTTCCTGGTCCCCACAACAATCTAAACTAACTGTGACTTCCAGGAATCACTATCCCAATCAAACCTAACAATGCTAACCCAGAACCCCTCACTGCAATAAGCCCTAACCACAATTTCCCAGACTCCTCCCTTCAGTTAAGTATAACAATACTAGCCCATAGCCCACTATGTCCATTAACCCATAACCCTAAGTAAAGGGACTTTTTTTAAGAGAGGTTAATTTTAAGTCACTTTAATTTAACTTCGGAAGATAAGTGTTTGGGATTTAGTTGTTTAGTGGCAGTAATGTTAGAGGTAAAGGGAATTGCAATGCGGTGATGAGGTTATAGTGAATTATTATGGGTTAGGTGCATGAATAGGGTTAGTTGTGATGGGGCTTCTGTGAGGTTTATGTTACTGTTCATAGTAGTGGAGGAATTAATATATAACATTTAGACCTTGTTCTCATTGCTGTTGTAAACTGTGTAAACTGGTGGTAATATAAAAACTCTCCATAGACTTTTATGGAGACATTTATTGTTACCAACAATTTACATAGTTTAAAACAACAATGGAATCGAGGCATTGGGGTTTAGGTGCTATGGTATATCAGTATGGGGTGGTTTGCTATATATATATCAATATATATCAGTGCAAAGGTTTACTTCATTGAAAATATTTGTTTATTCTCTACATTGAATTTTCTATATTTAAAAGTAGTTTGTGACAGATTTTAGTATTCATGAAAAAGAAAGCTTCACTATTATGTCATAACGGTTGCTATAGAGAGCATAAAACAATCTCTATTACTTGGTAAATGAACACTAGATATTTAAGTATGGTGGCTTTCAGCAGGCTACTGGTAGTGACAATTCTGTATCACTATAGAATAACTGTTACTACAATAATTATTTACTCTACAATATAGGCCTATTCACATTAGCCACCCTCACACTTTACCCTACACACACATGTGCCTCTCACACACACTACACATACATGTGTCTCACACACTCACTACACCCATGTGCCTCACACACACACTAGACATACATGTGCCTCACACACACACTAAATACATGTGCCTCACACACACTAGACATACATGTGCCTCACACACACTAGACATACATGTGCCTCTCACACACGCTACACATACATGTATCTCACACACTCACTACACCCATGTGCCTCACACACACACTAGACATACATGTGCCTCACACACACACTAAATACATGTGCCTCACACACACACTAAATATATGTGCCTCACACACACTAGACATACATGTGCCTCACACACACTAGACATACATGTGCCTCACACACACACTAGACATACATGTGCCTCACACACACTAGACATACATGTGCCTCACACACACACTAAATACATGTGTCTCACACACTCACTACACACACGTGCCTCACACACACACTACACACACGTGCCTCAAACACACACTTCACACATGTGCCTCACACGCACACTATACACACACATGTGCCTCACACACACACTACACAGACATGTGCCTCAAACACACACTCCACACACGTGCCTCACACGCACACTATACACACATGTGCCTCACACACACACTACACATGTGCCTCAGACACACACTACACACACACGTGCCTCAGACACACACTACACACATGTGCCTCACACGCTCACTACACACATGTGCCTCACAAACACTACACACACGTGCCTCACACGCACACTCCACACACATGTGCCTCACACGCACACTATACACACGTGCCTCACACACACACTACACACACATGTGCCTCACACGCACACTACACACACATGTGCCTCACACACACACACTACACACACGTGCCTCACACACACACACTACACACACGTGCCTCACACACACACTACACACACGTGCCTCACATACACACTACACACACATGTGCCTCACACACATGTGCCTTATAAGCACACTATACACACACATGTGCCTTATACGCACACTATACACACACGTGCCTCACATGCACACTACAAACATGTTGACACATCACACACAAATATGCAGTTTTTGTGAAAAAAATAGGAAACCCAAAAGAATGTGCACCATTACATTTTAAAGTAGCTAGTTGACTCTCCTTTGGCAGCAATAACCAATCAACTCCTATAGTTGCCCTTATAGAATGGTCAAAAAAAAATGTGGGCTATTTCTCTTTACAAAACTGTTTCAGTTCAGTAATTTTCTTGGGATGTCTGTATAAATACAACTCATGTGGTCATTCCACAGAATCTCAATTCATCTTAGGTCAGGACTGACAGGGCCACTCCAGAAGATATATTGTTTTGAAGCCACTATGTTACTAATTTATTCTTGGGCTTTTTATCACTCATCTTCTGTTGAGCCTCAATTGGTGAACAGATGGATGTTCATTCTCCAGCAAAATGTCTTGCTAAACCTGGGAATTCATTTTTTCCATCAATTATACTATGCTTTCCAGGCCCTGAGGTAGCAAAACAGCCCCAAATCATGATGCCCCTTGACAATACTTTACAGTTGGTATGGGGTTTGAATGTCGGTGTGATGTGCCTTTTTTCTTCACATATAGCATTGTGTGGTCATTTCAAACAACTCAATGCTGGTTTTATTTGTCCACAAAATATTTTACTAGTAACACAATAAAAACATTCAGGAACTCTGTTGTGAACTTCAGACGTGCAGCAATGAGGTTTTTTCCTGGCATTAAAGGGTCGCTAACGTGAAAATAAAATTTTCATGATTCAGATAGAGCATGCAGTTTTAAGAGACTTTCTAATTTAAATGCATTATCACATTATTTTTATATTCACACTTTCTGAGGCACCAGCTAATATTGAGCATGTGCAAAAGTTCAGCATGCCTATGTATATGTCTGTAATTAGCTAACAGCTGTCACAAATTGAAGTATATTTTGAATTTGTCAGAAAACAATCCACTGCTCATTTAACTTTCAGTAAACGCATTCCGGAAACTCTTTTGTGAACTTCAGACATGCAGCAATGAGGTTTTTTTCTGACATTGAAGGGGCGCTAACGTCAAAATTACATTTTCCTGATTCAGATAGAGCATGCAGTTTTAAGAGACTTTCCAATTTAATTTAATTAAATTATGTACATTCTTTTTATATACACACTTTCTGAGGCACCAGCTCCTACTGAGCATGTGCAAAAGGTCAGAGTGCATACGTATATAAGTCTGTAATTGGCTAATATATGTCACATGGTACAGCAGGCCAGAACATTTTTAATTTGTCAGAAAACAATCTACTGCTCATTTAAAATTCAAAGTAAGTGCTATTAGATTATGGAAGTTAGTTGGAAAATTGGTTAAAAGTGTAAGAACATTTTGGGGTTTCATGTCCCTTAAGTGTATACTGTTGGCTCTCAGCCTTGGCTGTCACCATATTACTGTTACTGGCTAAAAATATAGTTAACACTTTTACATATTGGTTTACCTTTCAATGAGATCTACTTCTAATATTAAAGTCATAGCCCATGTCTCCAGTGTCCTCTGCAAATTAATGATAACTTTTGGCTTTATAATTGGAAATCTTTTCTGCTATGTTGGGGTAAGGATTTAAAAGCCACTCACTATGAATCCATGTGTTTATTATGGTTAATGTTTGGGTTCCTGTGTAGACCAAAATATATTCTGACTTTCTAAAATCTGTGATTGTTACGTTATTTCTTATCTAGGCATGATCTAATACTACATATTTTGATTTTTTATATCTTTAGGCTCTGGCAGTCTATTGTAACAGTGAGTGTTGCATATTTTTCTTGTATTGTGTGTATATAAATATATAGAAATTAAATATCAAAACTTGTGTTATAAACAGAAAAGAAAAGTAAAGAACCAGGGAAATTCCTGTGTTTGATGCTAGTTTAATGGGATTAGTTTGAAATAAGCCAAAGCAATGAGATACTTTCATGTCATTAAATGCAATTTGGCAGTAACCATCAGCTCTCTGTTAATTTTAAAATGTCAGCTACTGTGTGCCATATTGTTTAAAGCTAATTATAACATGTTTGCCAGCATAACATATCAGCTAATCATGTTAAACATTTTACAATGGATGTAAATTGTATTCAAATACATTTACTAGAAATATATATGGTGCAGCTAATTAGATGAATATAAGGTGCACAGCTTCAATATTTAAAAACATTTTACCAAAAAAGAGACATTATTTTGCTCAGTTAAAAAAATATCAGAATTTATACAATATAACAATATAAAAAATATCAGAATTTATACAATATAACAATATAAAAAAATATCAGAATTTATACAATATAACAATATAAAAAAATATCAGAATTTATACAATATAACAAAATAAAAAAATATCAGAATTTATACAATATAACAATAATTTTTTGTGTATATAAATGACAAATATGCTCAGACAGTGGTATTTATTGTCAGCCAGCGCCAAGCAATCAAACCAACTTTTAAGTAAATATATCCGTTTTATCATCATTGTTTAATTAAAATCAAGCTGAAATATACTTACAGTATGTTGTTGCTGGACTGCAGTTTTCATTTCACTATTTTATATAAACTATGAAAGTAAATGGCTCAAGGAAGATAAGTCAGATGTGTAAAGAAAGTCATGGCTGACTAATTGGGTGGGTGGTACAATTTTGATGCAGGTTTGAGTCACCATTTTATTATTCAACTAAAATACAAAGACTTAATTCACATACATCTATAAATAAAAACATAATTTATGTAAGAACTTACCTGATAAATTCATTTCTTTCATATTAGCAAGAGTCCATGAGCTAGTGACGTATGGGATATACATTCCTACCAGGAGGGGCAAAGTTTCCCAAACCTCAAAATGCCTATAAATACACCCCTCACCACACCCACAAATCAGTTTAACGAATAGCCAAGAAGTGGGGTGATAAGAAAAAAGTGCGAAAGCATAAAAAATAAGGAATTGGAATAATTGTGCTTTATACAAAAAAAATCATAACCACCACAAAAAAAGGGTGGGCCTCATGGACTCTTGCTAATATGAAAGAAATGAATTTATCAGGTAAGTTCTTACATAAATTATGTTTTCTTTCATGTAATTAGCAAGAGTCCATGAGCTAGTGACGTATGGGATAATGAATACCCAAGATGTGGATCTTCCACGCAAGAGTCACTAGAGAGGGAGGGATAAAATAAAGACAGCCAATTCTGCTGAAAAATAATCCACACCCCAAAATAAAGTTTAAATCTTATAATGAAAAAAACTGAAATTATAAGCAGAAGAATCAAACTGAAACAGCTGCCTGAAGTACTTTTCTACCAAAAACTGCTTCAGAAGAAGAAAACACATCAAAATGGTAGAATTTAGTAAAAGTATGCAAAGAAGACCAAGTTGCTGCTTTGCAAATCTGATCAACCGAAGCTTCATTCCTAAATGACCAGGAAGTAGAGACTGACCTAGTCGAATGAGCTGTAATCCTTTGAGGCGGAGTTCTACCCGACTCGACATAAGCATGATAAATCAAGGATTTTAACCAAGATGCCAAAGAAATGGCAGAAGCCTTTTGACCTTTCTTAGAACCAGAAAAGATAACAAATAGACTAGAAGTCTTTCGGAAATCTTTAGTAGCTTCAACATAATATTTCAAAGCTCTAACTACATCCAAAGAATTCAACGATCTTTCCTTAGAGTTCTTAGGATTAGGACACAACGAAGGAACCGCAATTTCTCTACTAATGTTAGAATTCACAACCTTAGGTAAAAATTTAAATGAAGTTCGCAAAACCGCCTTATCCTGATGAAAAATCAGAAAAGGAGACTCACAAGAAAGAGCAGATAATTCAGAAACTCTTCTAGCAGAAGAGATGGCCAAAAGAAACAAAACTTTCCAAGAAAGTAATTTAATATCCAGCGAATGCATAGGTTCAAACGGAGGAGCTTGAAGAGCCCCCAGAACCAAATTCAAACTCCAAGGAGGAGAAATTGACTTAATGACAGGTTTTATATGAACCAAAGCCTGTACAAAACAATGAATATCAGGAAGAGTAGCAATCTTTCTGTGAAAAAGAACAGAAAGAGCAGAGATTTGTCCTTTCAAGGAACTTGCAGACAAACCTTTATCCAAACCATCCTGAAGAAACTGTAAAATTCTAGGAATTCTAAAAGAATGCCAAGAAAAAAGATGAGAAGAACACCAAGAAATGTAAGTCTTCCAGACTCGATAATATATCTTCCTAGACACAGATTTACGAGCCTGTAACATAGTATTAATGACGGAGTCATTAAGGAACAATACTTTTCCAAGAAAGTAATTTAATGTACAGAAAATGCATAGTTTCAAACGGAGGAGCCTGTAAAACCCTCAGCACCATATTGAGACTCCAAAGAGGAGAAATTGAATTAATGACAGGCTTGATATGGACCAAAGCCTGTATAACACAATGAATATCAGGATGATTAGCAATCTTTCTGTGAAAAAAGAACAGAAAGAGTAGAGATTTGTCCTAACAAAGAACTGAAGACAAAACCTTATCCAAACCAACCTGAAAAAATAATAAAATTCTATGAATTTTAAAAGAATGCCAAGAAAAGTAGGTCTTCCAGACTCAATATAAATCTTTCTAGAGACAGATTTATGAGCCTGAAACATAGTATTAATCAATGAGTCAGAAAAACCTCTATGACTAAAAACCAAGCGTTCAAACTCCATCCCTTCAAATTTAATGATTTGAGATCCTGATGGAAAAAAATGGCCTTGAGAAAGAAAAGGTCTGGTTTAAACGGAGGTGTCCAACGTTGGCAACTGGCCATCCGAATGAGATTCGTATACCAAAACCTGAGAGGCCATGCTGGAGCTACCAGCATAACAAACAAATACTCCATAAGAATTTTGGAAGAAGAACTAGAGGCGGAAAGAAATAGGCAAAAAGATAATTCCAAAGAAATGTCAATGCATACACTACTTCCGCCTGAAGATTCCCTGACCTTAATAGGCCCCTGGGAAGTTCTCTATTCAGATGAGAAGAAAAACATATCTGGGTAAGAGAGACCATTCTCCCGGAAGAAAAGCTTGATTAACAGAGAAAATCTGCTTCCCAAATATCTATACCTGGGATAAAAACCACAGAATTTAGATAGGAGCTGGATTTAGCCCAAGCTAATATCCGAGACACTTCTGTCACAACCTAAGGACTGATAGTCCTACTCTGATAATTGACATACACCATAGTAGTGATATTGTTTGAAAAACATTAAACGTCTCTTCTTCAAAAAGAAACAAACTGAAAAAAACTCTGAGAAAGCACGGAGTTCTAAAATATCAAATGGTAATCTCGCCTCCTGAGATTTCCAAACCCCTTGTGCTGACAGAGATCCTCAGACAGCCTCCCAACCAAAAAGACTCGCATCTGTAGAGATCATGGTCCAGGTTGAAAGAAACTAAGAGACCTGTAGAACTAAATGATGGTGATCTTAACCACCAAATCAAGAGAGATAAATATTAGGATTCGAAGATTTAAAATGCGAAATCCTAATTCAGCATAAAAGACTGAAAAGGTTCTTTCTATTGAAAATGAGCAAAGGGAATTAAATCCAATGCTGTGGTCATAAGACCTAAAACTTCTATGCATATATAGCAACTGAAAGAAATAATAGAGACTAAAGGTACCGACAAACGGAACACAATAAAATTGTCCCTTGTCTGATAGAGACAAAGACAGAGACACAAATATCTGGAAACCTAAAAAAGGTGACCCTTGTGTGAGGAATCAAGAGCTTTTGAAGAAAAAAAAAAAAAAAAAAGATCCTCTAACTATGTCCTGAAGAGCAAAGTGAATCATATGAGATTCCGCATCCTCAGAAAATAATCTGAATGAAAACAGAAAAATGAAAATATGCATTTATTGTATCTAATGAAAACAAATAATGCTATCACTGACCAAAAGGCAGAATAGTTTGAATAAAACTCCAAAACCTAGTTCCCAAAAATGGAACTGGAAGAAATACCCCAGAAGATTCCAGGTCTGAGCAGCCCTTGAACCCCATGGGTGCCCAGCCATGCTTCAACAGTACCCAAAATATATAGGACCGAAACACACTTAAAGAAAGTGTTAGCCTTACTGGAATAAAATCAAAGAAATTTGGACCGAATAGAACCAAATAAATTTCAAAAAAGTCTTAACCTGCCCCTTGCCAGCCAAGCTGGAATACGGCACGTACATCGCAATATTAGGGAGCTGATTTCGAACTGAAAAATTTCCAATTATAAACATGTTACTTGGGAAAGAATTCAGGAATTCATTCCTCAATAAGAACAACCAAACTAGTATAAGCTTAAAGTTTTAGTCTTAGAACTCAATCTTGAAGCCCAGAGTAACAGTTAAGAATTGAATCCAATTATAAAACAAATAATTGATTATCTTAGAACAAAAGAAATATGGATTTTATAAAAATCACAAAATTCTTCTAGCTAAAATAGCTAAAGACATTCCTTAATAATAACCCTCATTTACGAAAATATTCAATAAAATGAAGACACAAATGAAAATATTAGCATGATAGTTCAGTTTAAAGGAACAGACAATACAGTGGACTTTCATAATCAATAAATGCAAAATAACAAGACAAATGCAACAGCACCTAGTCTAGTAAATGTTGTCCCTTAACAATGCTAAAATAAATCATAATCTGATACTTGATCTTAAAGTAAACAGAACAAAAAAGAAGCAATTGCAAAATCCAAATAAATCACAGGACCAAGAAAAGTACCTGAAACTAAATAATTTTCCATAAATAAGATACAACCATCTAAAGGAAAATAAATACTATTTTGCTATAGAAACAATAGCATAATTAGTAGGAGTAGAGATAGCCCCAAAAAATTGGAGAACCCTCCAAATTGAATTTAACTGCTGGCAAAGAATATAGTTTAAAACCTTTGAAGAAGGAATAAAAGAAAATTCTCAGCCTATTCCATTCCCTAGTATGGGGAATTGGAAAGAAAACCTCTGAAAACACAGAAGAATAAATAGGCAGAAATAGTGTCAGCTAGTCTTAAGAACTAGTTACCTTAATATCCAAAATAATCAACACCTTTTCAACAAAGAACAAATGTACTTTAATAAAAAAATAATAAAAAAGTAGATTTGTTAGTGTCAATATCTGATGAAGAAAATTCTGAAAGAGAAAAAACATCATCAGAGAAGGATAAATCAGTATGTTGTTGGTCATTTGAAACTTCAATAATTAAAAAAGAAGTGAAAAAGACCTAAATTTTTTTTATTAGAAGGCACGAAGTCAGACAAAGCCTTTAAAATAGAATCAGAAAAATATTTCTAAATATTTCTTGTACATAAGATGTAAGAATGGCAATATATAAAGCATAAATACTAATGGATTCTGCATGTAAAAGTATATCATAATAACTTATTACAAACCATAGCTAAAGATAAACATTTATAACATTTAAAATAAATGAACTTAGCTTTGGTAGAACTGAAACTCAGTTAAGCGTTTTTCCAGAAGTGGCTTCTGATTCAGGGTCAATCTGAGACATCTTGCAATATGTAATAGAAAAAACAACATATAAAGCAAAATTGATCAAATTCCTTAAATGACAGTTTCAGGAATGGGAAAAAATGCCAATGAACAAGCTTCTAGCAACCAGAAGCAATAAACAATGAGACTTAAATATTGTGGAGACAACAATGACGCTCAAATTTTTTAGCGCCAAAAAAGCCGCCCACATTATTTGGCGCCAAAAATGACGCCACATCCGGTAACGCCGACATTTTTTGGCGCAAAAACGTAAAAAAAATGACGCAACTTCCGGCGACACGTATGACGCCGGAAATGACAAGAAAATGTTTGCGCCAAGAAAGTCAGCGCCAAGAATGACGCAATAAAATGAAGCATTTTCAGCCCCGTGAGCCTAACAGCCCACAGGGAAAAAGTCAAATTTTAAGGTAAGAAAAAATTGATTTATTCATATGCATTATCCCAAATATGAAACTGACTGTCTGAAATAAGGAACGTTGAACATCCTGAATCAAGGCAAATAAATGTTTAAACACAAATATTTAGAACTTTATATAAAAGTGCCCAACCATAGCTTAGAGCAGGGGTGTCCAAACTTTTTTGGAAGAGTGCCAGATTTCATGAAGTGAACATGTGCGAGGGCCGACCATTTTGCCTGACATTCTTTGAACCATTTTAAAATAAATTAAAATTTAATTCCATTGTACAGCATATAACTAATTACTGGAACTACCTGTCCTATACCTTTTTCTGAATGATAATTCTAATACTCTTCATAATAGAGTTCCTTGTTATATATTCCTGCTGGGACACTTCATATAAAAAACACCTAATGTTGTTAATACTTCCTTATAGTGTTAATTAACTAATATAAAGGGTGTAACAAACACATATATTGTGTTAATTATTAAATGCTTGTCAGATGTTATCGTAATACTGTCTTAAAGCATATGAAAGTTCTCCTCACAGGGTTAGGTTAAAGACAGTTCTTATTCACTTCACAGGGTTACGATATTTAAGTTATTTAGCCTATGTGAGAATTTCAATATGCACCCTATGTAGCAACCATCTTCCTATCTATTCATAACCCACAGCATATGACTAAAACAGGCTATTTCTTGTGCAGTTTCAGCCTTTCCATTAGTTTTCTTTCAATGCTATGGGCAATAAAACAAAATAATGAACTGGCCAGCAGGTAAATTAAATTTTCTTTAAAAGCATATGCCAAAACTGAGCAAGTTCTTTAGATTTTAAACATTTGATTAACTTACTACAGGAAGCCGAAAAAAAAACTCTGTAGAGATCAGCAAGATGGTGGAGGAGTACTCCTGTACCTCAGTACGGCTGAGCTTCCTGTGGCGTGTGACGTCAGAGGACGGATAACGGCCGATTGCCGTGCACAGAAATAAAACTAGTCAATGCAGTTTGGGACTAAACTGAGCGGCGGTCGGGGACTCACTGGGGGGCCGCATAATGTATATTTTGAAAATTATCTGTGGGGCCATATCAGTCCAGTACTCGTGCCGCAATTGGCCCGCGGGCCGGACTTTGGACATGCCTGGCTTAGAGTGTCACAAAAATAAGACTTACTTACCCCAGGACACTCATCTACATGTAGTAGAAAGCCAAACCAGTACTGAAACGAGAATCAGTAGAGGAAATGGTATATATAAGAGTATATCGTCGATCTGAAAAGGGAAGTTAAAGGTGAATCTCTACGACCGATAACAGAGAACCTATGAAATAGACCTCGTAGAAGGAGATCATTGAATTCAAATAGGCAATACTCTCTTCACATCCCTCTGACATTCACTGCACGCTGAGAGGAAAACCGGGCTCCAGCCTGCTGCGGAGCGCATATCAACGAAGAATCTAGCACAAACTTACTTCACTACCTCCATGGGAGGCAAAGTTTGTAAAACTGATTTGTGGGTGTGGTGAGGGGTGTATTTATAGGCATTTTGAGGTTTGGGAAACTTTGCCCCTCCTGGTAGGAATGTATATCCCATACGTCACTAGCTCATGGACTCTTGCTAATTACATGAAAGAAATGTGACTCCTAAACTATTTTTCTGGTGGTCCTTAAAATTACACAGTCATAGCTATGAATAATGTTAACTTGTTTAGTAAGGGAATCTCTGGTACAATTTATCAAATGTAAGTTATAAATGATAGCATTTCAATTAATATAAATATACCTCTTAATAAATATAAATGGTAATTTAGTAGTTAGTTGGTTTTTTTAAGCATTTGAACTATAGGCCAGATGCTATGAGAGGACTGGAGCTGTTATCAAAGTAGCAGAAGATTTTTCAAAGTGGCTCCATTTTTCTTGACTGAATCATATAGTGGCTGGTTGCTATGTATGTCTAAATAATAGTCGTACCTGACAGCTGTCAGGGAGTTTTGGGACCCATTCGTTATAACATCGGTACCTATTTATACAGGTACCAGGGATATAGGCCATGTAACCTAACCTCAACCTCCGACACCATACCCAATCATTTACCATGCTGTCCCAACCACCCCACCTCAGTTAACCTAACAACATTTACTTGCTCTTCTCCACTTTAATTAAAATGAACCATAATTTCCTGGTCCCCACAACAATTAAAACTAACTGTGACTTCCAGGAATCACTATCCCAATCAAACCTAACAATGCTAACCCAGAACCCTTCACTGCAATAAGCCCTAACCACAATTTCCCAGACTCCTCCCTCCTCAGTTAAATATAACAATACTAGCCCATAGCCCACTATGTCCATTAACCCATAACCCTAAGTAAAGGGCCTTTTTTTTAAGAGAGATTAATTTTAAGTCACTTTAATTTAACTTCGGAAGATAAGTGTTTGGGATTTAGTTGTTTAGTGGTGGTAATGTTAGAGGTAAGGGGAATTGCAATGGGGTGATGAGGTTATAGTGAATTATTATTGGTTAGGTGCATGAATAGGTTTAGTTGTGATGGGGCTTCTGTGAGGTTTATGTTACTGTTTATAGTAGTGGAGAAATCAATATATAACATTTAGACCTTGTTCTCATTGCTGTTGTAAACTGTGTAAACTGGTGGTAACATAAAAACTCTCCATAGACTTTTATGGAGACATTTATTGTTACCATCAATTGACACATAGTTTAAAACAACAATGGAATCGAGGCATTGGGGTTTAGGTGCTATGGTATATCAGTATGGGGTGGTTTGCTATATATATATCAATATATATCAGTGCAAAGGTTTACTTCATTGAAAATAATATTTGTTTATTCTCTACATTGAATTTTCTATATTTAAAAGTAGTTTGTGACAGATTTTAGTATTCATGAAAAAGAAAGCTTCACTATTATGTCATAACGGTGGCCATAGAAAGCATAAAACAATCTCTATTACTTGGTAAATGAACACTAGATATTTAAGTATGGTGGCTTTCAGCAGGCTACTGGTAGTGACAATTCTGTATCACTGTAGAATAACTGTTACTACAATAATTATTTCCCCTACAATATAGGCCTATTCACATTAGCCACCCTCACACATGTGCCTCACACACACACACTACACATACATGTGTCTCACACACTCACTACACACATGTGCCTCACACGCACACTATACACACATGTGCCTCACACGCACACTATACACACATGTGCCTCACACGCACACTAATATTAAAGTCATAGCCCATTAATTACAATATTTTGATTTACTACATAACTACTTTTAAGGAGTAGTTTTGGGAGTGGCAGAGGTGTAATCTTTAGGCTAAGCACTATACTAAATTACTATTTGTAATTTAGTATAGGGTAGGGAATTTTATTATTTTGGGGGGCTTTTTTATTTTATTAGGGGAATTAGATTAGGTGTAATTAGTTTAAAATTCTTGTAATTCTTTTTTTATTTTCTGTAATTTAGTGTTTTTTTTCGTAATTTAGTTTATTTAATTTAATTGTAATTAATTGTAGGTAGTTTAGGTAATTAGTTTAATGATAGTGTAGTGTTAGGTGTAATTGTAACTTAGGTTAGGATTTATTTTACAGGTAATTTTGTACTTATTTTAGCTAGGTAGTTATTAAATAGTTAATAACTATTTAATAATTATTGTACCTAGTTAAAATAAATACAAAGTTGCCTGTAAAATAAATATAAACCCTAAGCTAGCTACAATGTAACAGCGCTGCGGAATATGTTGGCGCTTAACCCTTTAAGGACACAGCTTTCAGTTTGCTCAATTGTTTTATGACGGAAAAATTCCGTCATATGTCCTTAAGAGGTTAATAAATAAAGTATAATAATAATAATAATAAAAAAATATATTGTAGCTAGCTTAGGGTTTATTTTATCAGTAAGTATTTAGTTTTAAATAGGATTAATTTATTTAATTATGTTAAATTTATTTAGTTTAATTTAAATTATATTTAAGTTAGGGGGGGTTAGACTTTAGGTTAGACTTAGGTTTAGGGGTTAATAAATTTATTATAGTGTCGGCGACGTTGGCGGCAGCAGATTAAGGGTTAATAAATTTAATATAGTTGGGGGGGCAGATAAGGGGTTAATAAATATAATGTACGTGTCGGGGATGTTAGGAGCAGCAGATTAGGGGTTCATAGGTATAATGTAGGTGGCGGCGATGTCCGGTCGGCAGATTAGGGGTTAAAAAACTTTAGTTTAGTGTTTGTGATGTGGGGGGGGCCTCGGTTTAGGGGTTCATAGGTAGTTTATGGGTGTTAGTGTACTTTTTAGCACTTTAGTTAAGAGCTTTATTTTACGACTTTAGCCCATAAAATTCTTTACTACTGACTTTCAAATGCGGTAGGAGTCTTGACAGGAGAGGGCCTACCGCTCACTTCTTCCAAGACTCGTAATACCGGCGTTAGGCAAATCCCATTAAAAAGATAGGACACACAATTGACGTAAGGGGATTTGCGGTAGCCTCGAGTTGCGGAAGAAAAGTGAGCGGTACACCTGTACCTGTCAGACTCGTAATACCAGCGGGCGTTAAAAAGCAGCGTTGGGACCTCTCACCGCTACTTTTTAAGGCTAACACAAGACTCGTGATCTAGCCGTTTATTAAGTATCAATATTTCAAAAATATGCTTTAACATGTTTTCATATTCTTGATTGTAAAGGGATCCAACACACATATATCTATCTATACATATGTATTTATGTGTTTATATGTGTATACAGTATCTCACAAAAGTGAGAACACCCCTCACATTTTTGTAAATATTTTATTATATCTTTTAATGTGACAACACTGAATAAATGACACTTTGCTACAATGTAAAGTAGTGAGTGTACAGCCTGTATAACAGTGTAAATCAGCTGTCCCCTCAAAATAACTCAACACACAACCAATAATGTCTAAACCGTTGGCAACAAAAGTGAGTACACCCCTAAGTGGAAATGTCCAAATTGGGCCCAAAGTGTCAATATTTTGTGTAGCCACCATTATTTTCCAGCACTGCCTTAACCCTCTTGAGTATTGAGTTCACCATTGCTTCACAGGTTGCCACTGGAGTCATCTTCCACTCCTCCATGACAACATCACAGAGCTGGTGGATGTTAGAGACCTTGCGCTCCCCCACCTTCCGTTTGAGGATGCCCAACAGATGCTCAATAGGGTTTAGGTTTGGAGACATGCTTGACATGTCCATCACTTTTGCCCTCAGCTTCTTTAGCAAGGCAGTGGTAATCTTGGAGGTTTGTTTGGGGTCGTTATCATGTTGGAATACTGCCCTGCGGCCCAGTTTCCGAGGAGTGGGGGGATCATGCTCTGCTTCAGTATGTCACAGTACATGTTGGCATTTATTGTTGCTTGTCTTCAGCCAAGGGTTTGCGGGCTTTCTTGTGCATCATCTATAGAAGAGGCTACCTTCTTGGACGACTGCCATGCAGACCAATTTGATGCAGCGTGCGACGTATGGTCTGAGCACTGACAGGCTGACCCCCAGTTCTTCAACCTCTGCAGCAAGGCTGGTAGCTTTAATATGTCTATTTCCCAAAGACAACCTCTGAATATGACACTGAGCACATGCACTTAACTTCTTTGGTTGACCATGGCGAGGCCTATTCTGAGTGGAACCTGTCCTGTGAAACTGCTGTATGGTCTTGCCCACCATGTTACAGCTCAGTTTTAGGGTCTTGGCAATCTTCTTATAGCCTAGGCCATCTTTATGTAGAGCAACAGCTCTTTTTTTCAGATCCTCAGAGAGTTCTTTGCCATAAGGGTGCCATGTTGAACTTCCAGTGACCAGTATGAGAGAGTGTGAGAGCAATAACACAAAATTTAGCACACCTGCTCCTCATTCACACCTGCGACCTTGTAACACTAACAAGTTACATGACATTGGGGAGGGAAAATGGCTAATTGGGCCCAATTTGGACATTTCCACTTAGGGATGTACTAAATTTTGTTGCCAACAGTTTAGACATTAATGGCTGTGTCTTGAGTTATTTTGAGGGGACAGTAAATTTACACTGTTATACAGGCTGTGCACTCACTACTTTACATTGTAGCAAAGTGTCATTTCTTCAGTGTTGTCACATGAAAAGATATAATAAAATATTTACAAAAATGTTAAGGGTGTACTCACCTTTGTGAGATACTGCATATGTCTGTAAATACATATATACACATAGCAGCACATAAATAAATCTTTACATACATATAGACATTGATATATATATATATATATATATATATATATATATATATATATATATATATATATATATATATATATATATACAGGGAGTGCAGAATTATTAGGCAAGTTGTATTTTTGAGGATTAATTTTATTATTGAACAACAACCATGTTCTCAATGAACCCAAAAAACTAATTAATATCAAAGCTGAATAGTTTTGGAAGTAGTTTTTAGTTTGTTTTTAGTTATAGCTATTTTAGGGGGATATCTGTGTGTGCAGGTGACTATTACTGTGCATAATTATTAGGCAACTTAACAAAAAACAGAATTTATGTTTACCTGATAAATTACTTTCTCCAACGGTGTGTCCGGTCCACGGCGTCATCCTTACTTGTGGGATATTCTCTTCCCCAACAGGAAATGGCAAAGAGCCCAGCAAAGCTGGTCACATGATCCCTCCTAGGCTCCGCCTACCCCAGTCATTCGACCGACGTTAAGGAGGAATATTTGCATAGGAGAAACCATATGTTACCGTGGTGACTGTAGTTAAAGAAAATAAATTATCAGACCTGATTAAAAAAACCAGGGCGGGCCGTGGACCGGACACACCGTTGGAGAAAGTAATTTATCAGGTAAACATAAATTCTGTTTTCTCCAACATAGGTGTGTCCGGTCCACGGCGTCATCCTTACTTGTGGGAACCAATACCAAAGCTTTAGGACACGGATGAAGGGAGGGAGCAAATCAGGTCACCTAAATGGAAGGCACCACGGCTTGCAAAACCTTTCTCCCAAAAAATAGCCTCAGAAGAAGCAAAAGTATCAAATTTGTAAAATTTAGAAAAAGTGTGCAGTGAAGACCAAGTCGCTGCCTTACATATCTGATCAACAGAAGCCTCGTTCTTGAAGGCCCATGTGGAAGCCACAGCCCTAGTGGAGTGAGCTGTGATTCTTTCAGGAGGCTGCCGTCCGGCAGTCTCATAAGCCAATCGGATAATGCTTTTAATCCAGAAGGAGAGAGAGGTAGAAGTTGCTTTTTTGACCTCTCCGTTTACCAGAATAAACAACAAACAAAGACGAAGTTTGTCTGAAATCCTTAGTAGCTGCTAAGTAAAATTTGAGAGCACGAACTACATCCAAGTTGTGCAACAAACGTTCCTTCTTTGAAACTGGATTAGGACACAAAGAAGGCACAACTATCTCCTGGTTAATGTTTTTGTTAGAAACAACTTTTGGAAGAAAACCAGGTTTAGTACGCAAAACCACCTTATCTGCATGGAACACCAGATAAGGAGAAGAACACTGCAGAGCAGATAATTCTGAAACTCTTCTAGCAGAAGAAATTGCAACCAAAAACAAAACTTTCCAAGATAATAACTTAATATCAACGGAATGTAAGGGTTCAAACGGAACCCCCTGAAGAACTGAAAGAACTAGGTTGAGACTCCAAGGAGGAGTCAAAATTTTGTAAACAGGCTTGATTCTAACCAGAGCCTGAACAAAGGCTAGAACATCTGGCACAGCTGCCAGCTTTTTGTGAAGTAACACAGACAAGGCAGAAATCTGTCCCATCAAGGAACTTGCAGATAATCCTTTTTCCAATCCTTCTCGAAGGAAGGATAGACTCTTAGGAATCTTAACCTTGTCCCAAGGGAATCCTGCAGATTCACACCAACAGATATACCAAATTATGTGGTAATTTTTCTGGTTACAGGCTTTCAGGCCTGAACAAGAGTATTAATAACAGAATCTGAGAACCCTCGCTTTGATAAGATCAAGCGTTCAATCTCCAAGCAGTCAGCTGGAGTGGGTCGAACGGACCTAGAACAAGAAGGTCTCGTCTCAAAGGTAGCTTCCATGGTGGAGCCGATGACATATTCACCAGATCTGCATACCAAGTCCTGCGTGGCCACGCAGGAGCTATCAAAATCACCGACGCCCTCTCCTGATTGATCCTGGCTACCAGCCTGGGGATGAGAGGAAACGGCGGGAACACATAAGCTAGTTTGAAGGTCCAAGGTGCTACTAGTGCATCCACTAGAGCCGCCTTGGGATCCCTGGATCTGTACCCGTAGTAAGGAACTCTGAAGTTCTGACGAGAGGCCATCAGATCCATGTCTGGAATGCCCCACGGTTGAGTGACTTGGGCAAAGATTTCCGGATGGAGTTCCCACTCCCCCGGATGCAATGTCTGACGACTCAGAAAATCCGCTTCCCAATTTTCCACTCCTGGGATGTGGATAGCAGACAGGTGGCAGGAGTGAGACTCCGCCCATAGAATGATTTTGGTCACTTCTTCCATCGCTAGGGAACTCCTTGTTCCCCCCTGATGGTTGATGTATGAACTTGGCCCTGCTAGCTGAGGCCAAGCTTTGAGAGCATTGAATATCGCTCTCAGTTCCAGAATATTTATCGGTAGAAGAGATTCTACCCGAGACCAAAGACCCTGAGCTTTCAGGGATCCCCAGACCGCGCCCCAGCCCATCAGACTGGCGTCGGTCGTGACAATGACCCACTCTGGTCTGCGGAAGGTCATCCCTTGTGACAGGTTGTCCAGGGACAGCCACCAACGGAATGAGTCTCTGGTCCTCTGATTTACTTGTATCTTCGGAGACAAGTCTGAATAGTCCCCATTCCACTGACTGAGCATGAACAGTTGTAATGGTCTTAGATGAATGCGCACAAAAGGAACTATGTCCATTGCCGCTACCATCAAACCTATCACTTCCATGCACTGCGCTATGGAAGGAAGAGGAACGGAATGAAGTATCCGACAAGAGTTTAGAAGTTTTGTTTTTCTGGCTTCTGTCAGAAAAATCCTCATTTCTAAGGAGTCTATTATAGTTCCCAAGAAGGGAACCCTCGTTGACGGAGATAGAGAACTCTTTTCCACGTTCACTTTCCATCCGTGAGATCGGAGAAAGGCCAGGACAATGTCCGTGTGAGCCTTTACTTGAGGAAGGGACGACGCTCGAATCAGAATGTCGTCCAAGTAAGGTACTACAGCAATGCCCCTTGGTCTTAGCACCGCCAGAAGGGACCCTAGTACCTATGAGAAAATCCTAGGAGCAGTGGCTAATCCGAAAGAAAACGCCACGAACTGGAAATGCTTGTCCAGGAATGCAAACCTTAGGAACCGATGATGTTCCTTGTGGATAGGAATATGTAGATACGCATCCTTGAAATCCACCTTGGTCATGAATTGACCTTCCTGGATGGAAGGAAGAAGTGTTCGAATGGTTTCCATCTTGAACGATGGAACCTTGAGAAACTTGTTCAAGATCTTGAGATCTAAGATTGGTCTGAACGTTCCCTCTTTTTTGGGAACTATGAACAGATTGGAGTAGAACCCCATCCCTTGTTCTCCTAATGGAACAGGATGAATCACTCCCATTTTTAGCAGGTCTTCTACCCAATGTAAGAATGCCTGTCTTCTTATGTGGTCTGAAGACAACTGAGACCTGTGGAACCTCCCCCTTGGAGGAAGCCCCTTGAACTCCAGAGAATAACCTTGGGAGACTATTTCTAGCGCCCAAGGATCCAGAACATCTCTTGCCCAAGCCTGAGCGAAGAGAGAGAGTCTGCCCCCCACCAGATCCGGTCCCGGATCGGGGGCCCGCATTTCATGCTGTCTTGGTAGCAGTGGCAGGTTTCCTGGCCTGCTTTCCTTTGTTCCAGCCTTGCATAGGTCTCCAGGCTGGATTGGCTTGAGAAGTATTACCTTCCTGCTTAGAGGATGTAGCCCTTGGGGCTGATCCGTTTCTGCGAAAGGGACGAAACTTAGGTTTATTTTTGGTCTTGAAAAGACCTATCCTGAGGAAGGGCGTGGCCCTTGCCCCCAGTGATATCAGAGATAATCTCTTTCAAGTCAGGGCCAAAGAGTGTTTTCCCCTTGAAAGGAATGTCAAGCAATTTGTTCTTGGAAGACGCATCCGCTGCCCAAGATTTTAACCAAAGCGCTCTGCGCCACAATAGCAAACCCAGAATTTTTTCGCCGCTAACCTAGCCAATTGCAAGGTGGCGTCTAGGGTGAAAGAATTAGCCAATTTAAGAGCACGAATTCTGTCCATAATCTCCTCATAAGAAGAAGAATTACTAATAATCGCCTTTCCTAGCTCATCAAACTAGAAACACGCGGCTGCAGTGACAGGGACAATGCATGCAATTGGTTGTAGAAGGGAACCTTGCTGAACAAACATCTTTTTTTTAGCAGACCTTCTAATTTTTTATCCATAGGATCTTGGAAAGCACAACTATCTTCTATGGGTATAGTGGCGCGCTTGTGTAGAGTAGAAACCGCCCCCTCGACCTTGGGGACTGTCTGCCATCAGTCCTTTCTGGGGTCGACTATAGGAAAACAATTTTTTAAATATGGGGGGAGGTACTAAAGGTATACCGGGCCTGTCCCATTCTTTACTAACAATGTACGCCACCCGCTTGGATATAGGAAAAGCTTCGGGGGGCCCCGGGGCCTCTAAGAACTTTTCCATTTTACATAGTGGTTCTGGAATGACCAGATAATCACAATCATCCAAATTGGATAACACCTCCTTAAGCAGAGCGCGGAGATGTTCCAACTTAAATTTAAAAGTAATCACATCAGGTTCAGCTTGTTGAGAAATGTTTCCTGAATCTGAAATTTCTCCCTCAGACAAAACCTCCCTGGCCCCCTCAGACTGGTGTAGGGGCCCTTCAGAAACCATATCATTAGCGTTCTCATGCTCTACAGAATTTACTAAAACAGAGCAGTCGCGCTTTCGCTGATAAGTGGGCATATTGGCTAAAATGTTTTTGATAGAATTATCCATTACAGCCGTTAAATGTTGCATAGTAAGGAGTATTGGCGCACTAGATGTACTAGGGGCCTCCTGTATGGGCAAGACTGGTGTAGACGAAGGAGGGGATGATGCAGTACCATGCTTACTCCCCTCACTTGAGGAATCATCTTGGGCATCATTTTTACTAAATTTTTTTATGACATAAAATACATATAGTTAAATGAGAAGGAACCTTGGTTTCCCCACAGTCAGAACACAATCTATCTGGTAGTTCAGACATGTTAAACAGGCATAAACTTGATAACAAAGCACAAAAAACGTTTTAAAATAAAACCGTTACTGTCACTTTAAATTTTAAACTAAACACACTTTATTACTGCAATTGCGAAAAAGTATGAAGGAATTGTTCAAAATTCACCAAAATTTCACCACAGTGTCTTAAAGCCTTAAAAGTATTGCACACCAAATTTGGAAGCTTTAACCCTTAAAATAACGGAACCGGAGCCGTTTTAATATTTAACCCCTTCACAGTCCCTGGAATCTGCTTTGCTGAGACCCAACCAAGCCCAAAGGGGAATACGATACCAAATGATGCCTTCAGAAAGACTTTTCTATGTATCAGAGCTCCACACACATGCAGCTGCATGCCATGCTGTCCTCAAAAACAAGTGCGCCATACCGGCGCGAAAATGAGGCTCTGACTATGATTAGGGAAAGCCCCTAAAGAATAAGGTGTCTAAAACAGTGCCTGCCGATATAATCATATCAAAATACCCAGAATAAATGATTCCTCAAGGCTAAATATGTGTTAATAATGAATCGATTTAGCCCAGAAAAAGTCTACAGTCTTAATAAGCCCTTGTGAAGCCCTTATTTACTATCTTAATAAACATGGCTTACCGGATCCCATAGGGAAAATGACAGCTTCCAGCATTACATCGTCTTGTTAGAATGTGTCATACCTCAAGCAGTAAGAGACTGCACACTGTTCCCCCAACTGAAGTTAATTGCTCTCAACAGTCCTGTGTGGAACAGCCATGGATTTTAGTTACGGTGCTAAAATCATTTTCCTCATACAAACAGAAATCTTCATCTCTTTTCTGTTTCTGAGTAAATAGTACATACCAGCACTATTTTAAAATAACAAACTCTTGATTGAATAATAAAAACTACAGTTAAACACTAAAAAAACTCTAAGCCATCTCCGTGGAGATGTTGCCTGTACAACGGCAAAGAGAATGACTGGGGTAGGCGGAGCCTAGGAGGGATCATGTGACCAGCTTTGCTGGGCTCTTTGCCATTTCCTGTTGGGGAAGAGAATATCCCACAAGTAAGGATGACGCCGTGGACCGGACACACCTATGTTGGAGAAAACAAATATATACCCATTTCAATTATTTATTTTTACCAGTGAAACCAATATAACATCTCAACATTCACAAATATACATTTCTGACATTCAAAAACAAAACAAAAACAAATCAGTGACCAATATAGCCACCTTTCTTTGCAAGGACACTCAAAAGCCTGCCATCCATGGATTCTGTCAGTGTTTTGATCTGTTCACCATCAACATTGCGTGCAGCAGCAACCACAGCCTCCCAGACACTGTTCAGAGAGGTGTACTGTTTTCCCTCCTTGTAAATCTCACATTTGATGATGGACCACAGGTTCTCAATGGAGTTCAGATCAGGTGAACAAGGAGGCCATGTCATTAGATTTTCTTCTTTTATACCCTTTCTTGCCAGCCACGCTGTGGAGTACTTGGACGCGTGTGATGGAGCATTGTCCTGCATGAAAATCATGTTTTTCTTGAAGGATGCAGACTTCTTCCTGTACCACTGCTTGAAGAAGGTGTCTTCCAGAAACTGGCAGTAGGACTGGGAGTTGAGCTTGACTCCATCCTCAACCCGAAAAGGCCCCACAAGCTCATCTTTGATGATACCAGCCCAAACCAGTACTCCACCTCCACCTTGCTGGCGTCTGAGTCGGACTGGAGCTCTCTGCCCTTTACCAATCCAGCCACGAGCCCATCCATCTGGCCCATCAAGACTCACTCTCATTTCATCAGTCCATAAAACCTTAGAAAAATCAGTCTTGAGATATTTCTTGGCCCAGTCTTGACGTTTCAGCTTGTGTGTCTTGTTCAGTGGTGGTCGTCTTTCAGCCTTTCTTACCTTGGCCATGTCTCTGAGTATTGCACACCTTGTGCTTTTGGGCACTCCAGTGATGTTGCAGCTCTGAAATATGGCCAAACTGGTGGCAAGTGGCATCTTGGCAGCTGCACGCTTGACTTTTCTCAGTTCATGGGCAGTTATTTTGCGCCTTGGTTTTTCCACACGCTTCTTGCAACCCTGTTGACTATTTTGAATGAAACGCTTGATTGTTCGATGATCACGCTTCAGAAGCTTTGCAATTTTAAGAGTGCTGCATCCCTCTGCAAGATATCTCACTATTTTTTACTTTTCTGAGCCTGTCAAGTCCTTCTTTTGACCCATTTTGCCAAAGGAAAGGAAGTTGCCTAATAATTATGCACACCTGATATAGGGTGTTGATGTCATTAGACCACACCCCTTCTCATTACAGAGATGCACATCAACTAATATGCTTAATTGGTAGTAGGCTTTCGAGCCTATACAGCTTGGAGTAAGACAACATGCATAAAGAGGATGATGTGGTCAAAATACTCATTTGCCTAATAATTCTGCACTCCCTGTATATATATATATATATATATATATATATATACACACACACACACACACACACACACACATACATACACTCCTAGAAGTGAATCCACCCTCCTGGGTCATCAGCCTGGGTGCAGAAATGAAATTAATATAGTAGCAAACAAATGCACTCTCAGGTCTTCTTTATAGTGGGTCAACAACAAAAATGTATTGACGTTTCGGGGTTCACACAGACCCCTTCATCAGAATCCATTCTGTGTGAACCCCGAAACGTCAATACATTTTTGTTGTTGAATCACTATAAAGAAGACCTGAGAGTGCATTTGTTTGCTACTATATTAATTTCATTTCTGCACCCAGGCTGATGACCCAGGAGGGTGGATTCACTTCTAGGAGTGTATGTATGTGTGTGTGTGTGTGTGTGTGTGTGTGTGTGTGTATATATATATATATATATATATATATATATATATATATATATATATATATATATATATATATATATATATATATATATATATATATATATATATATATATATATATATATATATATATATATAAAGGGAGTGCAGAATTATTAGGCAAATGAGTATTTTGACCACATCATCCTCTTTATGCATGTTGTCTTACTCCAAGCTGTATAGGCTCGAAAGCCTACTACCAATTAAGCATATTAGTTGATGTGCATCTCTGTAATGAGAAGGGGTGTGGTCTAATGACATCAACACCCTATATCAGGTGTGCATAATTATTAGGCAACTTCCTTTCCTTTGGCAAAATGGGTCAAAAGAAGGACTTGACAGGCTCAGAAAAGTAAAAAATAGTGAGATATCTTGCAGAGGGATGCAGCACTCTTAAAATTGCAAAGCTTCTGAAGCGTGATCATCGAACAATCAAGCGTTTCATTCAAAATAGTCAACACATTTTTGTTGTTGAATCACTATAAAGAAGACCTGAGAGTGCATTTGTTTGCTACTATATATATATATATATATATATATATATATATACACACACACACACACATAGACATATTTAGACGTGTATGTGTGTATCAGTATGTTAAAGCCCTTTGCAGTCCTTTGCACTGAGTTCTCGCGTGCTTACGTGTTTCGTGGGTCCTATGCCCACTTCGTCAGAGTTAACTCTGATGAAGTGGGCAGGACCCACGAAACGCGTAAGCACGTGAGAACTCAGTGACGTCATTTCTGTTTCTTGCTACGGATCCACTTCCGGTTTATCCAAAATACACCAACGATTGAACCAACATGCCGAGATAAGTTTTGTTATTTTAGACCATTAATTGAACTTATATATTCTATATTAGGCGCTTCACAGGATTTTTTGTTATAATAGATTTTTTTTAACGATCGTTTTATATTTATTGTAGTGCGTACTACTAACAGGTCAGCGTATTCATTTTGCAGCTAACAGTTTTTAAACACACCCCAGTATTAAATAAACACTCAATGACTATTTTTTATTACCCTTTTTACATAAGCATTTTTATAGGCACAATCCAAAGAATTCTCTCCCCTTTTACATGAATTTCCCCTTTTAAATGAATTTCCACTCATTTTTATAATATCCCAAAATATATGTTTATTACCCCGATTCATTTTTTCATTTGTTACTCTGTCCAATAAACTGATCTGGCATCTGACTGTTACATACTTTCAACAAGTTAGTTTCAGTCAGGAAGCCAGACCTAGAGAAAACCGCTGTAGTAACTTTGTTTTTTTTATGTATGTTTTTCCAAAATACTTAAATATTTTTGTGCATTTTTTTCTGTGTTTTATACATACTTAATAAAACATTGTTTTTAGCAATAGGACTCAGCACATTAGCACTGCTTTTAAAAAAAAAAGTGACTGCAGTCAGTGTTAACTGAGCCCAACATTCCTAAACAGGATTATATCCTATTCATCATAAAAAGGCAATTTATGCTTACCTGATAAATGTATTTCTTTTACGATATGACAAGTCCACGGATTTCATCCTTACTTGTGGGATTAAACCTCCTGCTAGCAGGAAGTGGCAAAGAGCACCACAGCAGAGCTGTATATATAGCTCCTCCCTTCCCCTCCCCCTCCAGTCATTTGACCGAAGTTAGGAAGAGAAAGGAAAAGCAAAAGGTGCAGAGGTGACTGAAGTTTAACAAAAATAAAGACCTGTCTTAGAAATGACAGGGTGGGCCATGGACTCGTCATATCGTAAAAGAAATAAATTTATCAGGTAAGCATAAATTTCCTTTTCTTTTACAAGATATGACGAGTCCACAGATTTCATCCTTACTTGTGGGATACAATACCAAAGCTACAGGACACAGATGAAAGGGAAGGACAAGACAGGAACCTAAATGGAAGGCACCACTGCTTGAAGAACCTTTCTCCCAAAAACAGCTTCAGAAGAAGCAAAGATATCAAATTTGGAAAAAGTGTGAAGAGACGACCAAGTTGCCGCCTTGCAAATCTGTTCAACAGAAGCATAGTTTTTAAATGCCTATGAGGAAGCCACAGCCCTAGTAGAATGAGCCGTAATTCTTTCAGGAGGCTGCTGTCCCACAGTCTCATATGCCAGACGGATGATACTCTTCAGCCAAAAAGAAAGAGATGCAGCCATAACTTTATGGCCCCTATGCTTTCCAGAAAAAACAACAAATAATGAAGATGATTGACGAAATACTTTAGTCGTCTGCAAGTAAAACTTCAGGGCACGGACCACGTCCAAGTTATGCAACAGACGCTCCTTCTTTGAAGAAGGATTAGGACATAATGAAGGTACAACAATTTCCTGATTAATATTCTTATTAGAAACAACCTTAGGAATGAAACCAGGTTTTAAGATAAGGCGAGTCACATTGTAATGCTGAAAGCTCAGAAAATCTACAAGCAGAAGAGATAGCAACCAAAACCAAGACTTTCCAAGATAACAACTTAATATCTATGGAATGCATAGGTTCAAACAGAAACCCTTGGAGAACATTAAGAACTAAATTCAAACTCCAGGGTGGAGCAATTGGTCTAAACACAGGCTTGATTCTGGTCACAGCCTGACAAAAAGACTGAACATCTGGAACATCTGCCAAATGTTTGTGAAGTAAAATTGACAAAGCAGAGATTTGTCCCTTTAAGGAACTTGTTGATAACCCTTTCTCCAATCCTTCTTGGAGAAAAGACAGAATCCTTGGAATCCTAACTCTACTCCATGAGTAGTTCTTGGTTTCGCACCAAGAAAGATATTTACGCCATATATTATGGTAAATCTTTCTAGTAACAGGCTTACGTGCCTGTATCAAAGTATCAATGACTGAATCAGAGAACCCCTGCTTAGATAAAATCAAGCGTTCAATCTCCAAGCAGTCATCTGCAGAGAAATTAGATTTGGGTGTTGGAAGGGACCCTGAATGAGAAGGTCCTGCCTCAATGGAAGTTTCCATGGCGGCAGAGAGGACATGTCCACTAGATTGGCATACCAAGTCCTGCGAGACCACGCAGGCACAATTAGAATTACTGAAGCCCTCTCCTGTTTGATCCGAGCAATCACCCGGGGAAGGAGAGCAAACGGTGGAAACACATAAGCTAGGTTGAATGACCAAGGCACTGCCAAGGCATCTATAAGTTAGCCTGAGGATCCCTTGACCTGGATCCATATCTTGGAAGCTTGGCATTCTGATGAGAAGCCATCAAATCCAACTCCGGTCTGCCCCATCTGAGAATCAGAGTGGCAAAGACCTCCGTATGGAGTTCACACTCCCCTGGATGAAATGTCTGTCGGCTTAAAAAGTCTGCTTCCCAGTTGTCCACTCCTGGGATGTAGATTGCTGACAGATAACAAGAGTGAGCCTCCGCCAATAAAATTATCTTGGATACTTCTGTCATCGCTAAGGACCTCCTCGTTCCTCCCTGATGATTGATGTAAGCCACAGTCGTGATGTTGTCCGACTGGAAATGGATACATTTGGCCGAAGCCAACTGAGGCCATGCCTGAAGCGCATTGAATATTGATCTCAATTCCAGAATATTGTTTGGAAGTAGAGACTCCACCTGAGTCCACACACCCAGAGCCTTCAGGGAATTCCAGACTGCACCACAGCCTAGTAGACTGGCGTCCATTGTCACTATCACCCAAGAGGGTCTGTGGAAACACGTCCCTTGGGACAGATGATCCGGCGACAACCACTAAAGAAGAGAGTCTCTGGTCTCCTGATCCAGATTTATCGGAGGAGATAAATTTGCATAATCCCCATTCCACTGTCTGAGCATGCACAGTTGCAGTGGTCTGAGATGAAAGCAAGCAAAAAGAATGATGTCCATTGCTGCCACCATCAATCCAATTACCTCCATGCACTGAGCCACTGATGGCCGAGGATTGGACTGAAGGGCTCGGCATGTATTCAGAATCTTTGACTTTCTGACCTCTGTCAGGAAAATTTTCATGGATATAGAGTCTATCAGAGTTCCCAAGAAGGGAACCTTTGTCTGTGGAATTAGTGAACTCTTTTCTAGATTCACCTTCCATCCGTGAGTCCTCAGAAAGGTCAACACCAAGTCTGTATGAGATTGTCAGATGGTAAGATGCCTGGATCAGAATATTTTCCAGATAAGGCTCCATTGCAATGCCCCACGGCCTAGAACCTTCGTGAAGATCCTGGGTGCTGTGGCCAACCCGAAGGGAAGAGCCACAAACTGAAAATGTTTGTCCAGGAAGGCAAACCTTAGGAACTGGTGATGATCCTTGTGGATGGGAATATGAAGATATGCATCCTTCAAGTCCACGGTAGTTATATATTGACCCTCCTGGATCAATGGCAGAATTGTTTGAATAGTCTCCATCTTGAAGGATGGGACTCTGAGAAACTTGTTTAGACTTTTTAGATCTAAAATAGGACGAAACGTGCCCTCTTTCTTGGGGACCACGAAGAGATCTGAGGAAAACCCCTGCCCCTGTTCCAGGATTTGAATGGGACGAATTACTCCCATAGTAGAGAGGTCTTTTACACAACGTAAGAACGCCTCTCTTTTTATCTGGTCTACAGACAATCTTGAAAGAAGAAACCTCCCCTTTGGGAGAGAATTTTTGAATTCCAGTTGATACCCTTGGGACACGATTTCCAGCGTCCAAGGATCCTGAACATCTCTTACCCAAGCCTGGGCAAAGAGAGAAAGTCTGCCCCCTACTAGACCCGGTCCCGGATCAGGGGCCTCCCCTTCATGCTGTCTTGGTTGCAACAGCAGGCTTTTTGGGTTCTTTACCCTTCTTCCAAGCCCGGTTGGGTCTCCAGACGGACTTGGCCTGAGCAAAATTCCCTTCCCGTTTGGTGGAAGAAGAGAAGACTCCTTTAAAGTTCAGAAAGGAACGAAAAAATTTTTCTTTACCCCTCAGCTTAGCAGTTCTATCCTGAGGTAGGAGTTGACCCTTACCTCCCGTATTGTCAGAAATTATTTATTTCAAGTCAGGCCCGAATAGGGTTTTTCCTTTGAAAGGAATAGCCAAATGCTTTGACTTAGATGACACATCAGCAGACCAAGATTTTAACCATAACGCTCTACGCTATAAAATGGCAAATCCGGCATTCTTAGCCGCCAATTTGGCAATCTGAAAGGCGGCATCTGTAATAAAAGAATTAGCCAGCTTAAGAGCCTTAATTCTGTCTAAAATATCCTCTAAAGGAGTCTCAGTCTTAAGAGACTCTTCTAATGCATAAAACCAGAAGGCCGCCGCAGTGGTAACTGGTACAATGCAGGCCGTCGGTTGTAACAGGAAACCCTGATGAATAAACAGTTTCTTTAGAAGACCCTCCAATTTCTTATCCATAGGGTCTTTGAAAGCACAACTGTCCTCAATAGGAATAGTTATACGCTTAGCCAGGGTAGAAATAGCTCCCTCCACCTTAGGGACTGTTTGCCAAGTGTCCCGAACAGTGTCAGATATGGGATACATTTTCTTAAAATTAGGAGAAGGTGAGAACGGGATACCCGGTCTGTCCCATTCCCTCTTAATAATCTCCGAAATTCTCTTAGGAACCGGAAAGACATCAGTGTAAGCAGATACCTCTAAGTATTTGTCCATCTTACACAATTTCTCTGGTGGTACCACAATAGAGTCAAAGTCATCCAGAGTTGCTAAAACCTCCCAAAGTAACAGGTGGAAGTGTTCAAGCTTAAATCTAAAGGACATGACGTCCGAATCTGTCTGAGGTAACACACTTCCCAAATCAGAAAGTTCACCCTCAAACAGAAGTTCCCTGACCCCCAAATTAGATCCCTGTGAGGGTACATCGGAAATAGCTAACAAAGCATCAGAGGACTCAGTATTCACATTGACTTCTGTCCTGCTGCGTTTGCCCTGTAACACTGGCAACTTAGATAATACCTCTGTAAGGGTAGTTGACATAACTGCAGCCATATCCTGCAGAGTAAATGAATTAGACGCGGTTGAAGAACCCGGCGTCGCTTGAGTGGGCGTTAAAGGTTGTGACGCTTGGGGAGAATTTAGCGGCATACCCTGATTCTCCTCAGACTGAGAATCATCCTTAGACATACTCTCTGTACCTAAAATCTGCTTCTTACATTGTAAGGCCCTTTCAGTACATGAGGGACATATACACACACACACACATACACACAGAGGCAGCTCTAGACTTTGTGAGGCCTTAGGCAAAACTTAAACATTAGGCCCCACTGACGCCAATAATAAAAAGCCTTGAATCCTATGAACTTATAATTCAGTTTCTAGAATTGTAATTGTCTCATAACCAATTATTCTTTAGTCAAATGTCGAAAGACAAACATAGGGTATACATAAAATGTTTGCAGCTGCACGTGTGTAAATATGAACTAAATCTGTCAATTAAGGTTTTAAAGAAAAATAAATCAGTTTACAACATATTATGACCCCCCAATCCCCCTGCAATAAATTATGACCCCCTCCCCTGTAGAGTCATAATACATTATGCTCCCCAGACCCCTTCAATAAATTATGCCCCCAGCAATAAATGATGCCCCCCGAGGGCATTATGCCCATTTGCAATACATTTTGCCCCACAGCCCCCTTCAATACATTATGTCCCCAGCCCCCCTGTAATAAATTATGCCCCCACAACCCCCTTCAATAAATGATGTCCCCAGCCCCCTTCAATAAATTATGCCCCCAGCCCCCCTTCAATAAATTATGACTCCAGCCCCCTTCAATAAATTATGCCCCAACCCCTCTGTAATAAATTATGCACCCAGCCCCCTGTAATAAATTATGCCCCCAGACCCCTGTAATAAATCATGCCTCCAGATCCCCATTGAAAGAAATGATGCCCCCAGCCCCCTGTAAGAAATTATGCCCCAGCCCCCTGAAAAAAAGTATGCCCCAGTCCCCCTGTAACATATTATGCCCCAGCCCCCTGTAACATTTTATGCCCCAGCCCCCTGTAACAAATTATGCATCCTGTAAGAAATTATGTTCCAGCCCCCCAGTAAGAAATTATGCCCCAACCCCCTGTAAGAAATTATGCCCCAACCTCCCTGTAAGAAATTATGCCCCCAACCCCCCTGCAATAAATCATTCTCCCAGCCCCCCTGTAATAAATCATGCCCTTAGCGCCCCTGCAATAAAATGATGCCCCTAGCAATAAAATGTTACCCTCAGCCCCCTGCAATAAAATGATGCCCCCAGCAATAAAATGATGCCCCCAGCCTCCCTGCAATAAAATGATGCCCCCAGCCCCACCGTGAAATCTGTGATTATATTAGCCTTCAGAAAGAAAAAAAACCTTTTACTTACCATCCATCGCTCCAACGGTGACCTAGTCCTTCAGCTTCAGATCCTCGTGAGGTGGATGGAAGGGGTGACACGCGCAACATCACTCCTCATTGGCTGGTGGGCGGAGAAGCTGATCGGATGAACTCTGTGAGGAAACTGAGTCATCAAATCAGAGAGTGGAGTGTGACAGGGGTCTAAACGCTGCCTGCGCACAGCACCGTTAAGGTCCCCTGTCACATCAAACACAAAGTAAAAATTAGGTGGCCACAAGGCCCCTCTGAGCGTAATTTAAGAGCCACCTCTGTGTGTATATATATATATATATAAATATATATATTTGTAAAATATATATCTACACCTATATACCTATGTGAATCTATACAGGTATAGCTATATATACAGATACAGTATATATAGAAATATACACTCACCCACCACTTTATTAGGTATACCTGTTCACTTGCTTGGTAACACAAATTGCTAATCAGCCAATCACATGGCAGTAACTCAATGCATTTAGGCATACAGATGTGATGAAGACAATTGCTGAAGTTCAAACCGAGCATCAGAATGGGGAAGGGGATTTAAGTCACTTTAAACGTGGCATGTGTTGATGCCAGACGGGATGGTCTGAGTATTTCAAAAACTTCTGATCTACTGGGATTTTCACACACAACCATCTCTAGGGTTTATAGAGAATGGTCCGAAAAAGAGAAAATATCCAGTGAGTGGCAGTTGTGTGGACAAAAATGCCTTGTTGATGTCAGCGGTCAGAGGAAAATGGGCAGACTGGTTCTAAATGATAGAAAGGCAACAGTAACTCAAATAACCAATCGTTACGACCAAGGCATGCAAAATACCATCTCTGAACACACAACACGTTGAACCTTGAAGTAGATGGGCTACAGCAGCAGAAGACCACACCGGGTGCCCCTCCTGTCAGCTAAAAACAGGAAACTGACGCTACAATTCGCACAGACTCACCAAAATTGGACAATAGAATATTGGAAAAATGTTGCCTGGTCTGATGAGTCTTGATATCAGCTGCGGCATTCAAATGGTAGGGTCAGAATTTGGCGTTAACAACATGAAAGCATGGATCCGTCCTGCTTTCTATCAATGGTTCAGGCTGGTGGTGGTGTAATGGTGTGGGGGATATTTTCTTGGCACACTTTGGGCCTCTTAGTACCTATTGAGAATCATTTAAATGCCATGGCCTACCTGAGTATTGTTGCTGACCATGTCCATCCCTTTATGACTACAGTGTACCCATCTTCTGATGACTACTTCCAGCAGGATAATGCAACATGTTACAAAGCTCAAATCATCTCAAACGGGTTTCTTGACTGTAGAACTAGGATAAAGTGTAAGGGTTAAAAAAAAATGTTCATGAAAGCAGTATTTAGTGCTCCACTTAAATCTCTTTACAGTGAAATATCTTGCCATATACCATATCCCGCTTAACCCTTATAAATAAAATGTATGAATACTTATTTGAAATATGTTATCGGAAAGTGTATACATGAGTGTAATAGTTTATTTTAATGTGTTTTTGATGTGTTTGGTGAACATTATTTTAACCCTTACACTTTTTGCTAAGGGATTACAGTGACGCTAATCCTATAGCACTGTTTTTGCTTGTGTTTGAGTGCAACCATTTACTTTCAAGATGTAATATGTGCGTTAGTGTGGGCATGATATTGCCTTTTCGCATCCCGCACTAACATTGGTGCACCACTTGTAATCTAGGCGTATGTGTCTAAACCTTTTGTAGTGGTTAAACACATAGCTATATGCAAGCAATACCGTAACAAGATACTTTTATGTCCCTTTAATGTATTCACAATGGTTAATTTTACCTGGTGGAGTATATTAAATTGTTTACATATCCTTTACCATGATTTTGTCATTTGACATAGCTGCTTTGACTGTTGGAAGTGACACCTTTACTGCAGTATTGACTATAGAAAGGCTATGAAAACAAGAGAAAAAAAACTACTCATGGGCATTTTTTGCATTCTGCATATTTGTTTTGGAAACAAATGTTAAATATGGCAGTGGCATTCGGCTCTTTTCGACACCGGATTATATTTGTGTTAAAGTGCAACACGCATAGATCTGGATTTGCACAGATATTTGTGTCTTGCACTTTGACACAAATAAATCCGGCACTGAAATTAGGTAAATTCAGCTGTCAGTGGTCATATTCAGTATTATTTTAAAAAATGAATGCTGAATGAGAAAAAATGAAGATGCCTAGAACTCCCAGTCTTAGTGAAGGGTGGGAAAGATAAAGAGACCAGAGCACGGTGTTCCTGCAGCACATTTGAATACAATGAACTCTTATAGACTGCTTACTTGAGTACATTGTCCCTTTAACTCTGCAGAAACTGATATCCTGTTCCATAAGCTTATAAAATTGAAGATTAAATTCCCCCAAAAATATTTAATGATGGTATTATTATGTCCTTTATATTAGTGCACACTATATTTCAAATTTTTTTGTTTGCTGCTTTCTGTTGAAAAAACACTTAAAAAGTGCTTAACAACCTGTATGTGCCAGCTCTGAACCAAGAAAAACTCACTGACACTCAAAAATGGATTAAACCCATTGATTCAGGCCATTAATAGCATGATAAATAGCAGAAATTATGGAGACACTAATGAAACTATGCAAAGTTTGATTTTAATTGAACATAATATGTAGGATTATCTGACTAATCACTTCTATGTATTTTTAGACCATCTGACAGTACCCACACACTTGTTCAAATTGAAAAACAAAAACATAACATTTATTTATTTTTAAAATTCGTCTAAAGGGAACATCATGCTATATTTTGTGGTGCAATGTTCTAAAGTATACTGCACAAATTTATAGGCTGCCTATGACGTTTTTTGACTCATTTACAATGCCTTTTTCAGTGTAAGTTAGCTTCGAATGTCAGTTTGCCATCATACATTTTGGACAGATTACTTGTGGAGTGAAAAATTGCGCTTTCACAAGCACGATATTTGTGCTCCGACCACTCATAATACACACAGTTGCGTGCGCTGGTATTTGAAGTGACCCGCAATGTGTCCGCATTGATGGAAGCTTTGTGCTCAATAGGGCGTGCTTTCCTAGGCCAATCAGAAGCCTCGTTCTCATGCCGTGAGACATAGCATAAGACATAGCATAAGAACCCAGCACATATATGTGCATATACACACACTCATACATACACACACCTGGGGGCAGAGTTAGGAATACCAATAAATAAATGCAAATACCTCTCTCCCTCACACTCTGGCTCATACAGTATGGTATCAGAAAAAAACACTGCCCACTGTACATAGACAAACATTGGATTTTACTTGTTGCTTTCTAGAGCTTCATTCCTCCTACACACATACACATCTATACTAAAATCACGTTTGTAATGCGTCTGACGGTGTCGCCATTTGCGCACGCATCCTCAAAGGAATGTTGGCTGCATGAGGCAGCCAAAAGAATGTTGGCGGCGTGCGCAGCCAAACAAATCCACCTGGATACAGCAAAGCTGCATCCCCGTGGTTTCCGAAAATGGAAGGGTGAATTCTTTCACCACCCTGCCATTTTCGGAATCCACCTGGATGCAGCATGGGCAAACAAAGCCTTAAAGAAAAAAACACGCAACTGCCCACACAAAATAATGAAAAAACACGTAACCGCCTGCACGAAATAACAAAAAAACCTTACCGCCCACACGAAGTATAACAAAAAAAAACTAATCTCCTGCACAAAGTATTAACATACACCTAAAACGCCAACCCCCACATCGCAAAATAATAAAGTAATTAACCCCTAATCCGCAAATAACATAATTAGAATATTAACCCCTAAACTGCCAACCCCCCACAATGCAAATAACTAATTTAATTACTATGCCCCCCAACCGAACACCCCCTAAATTAACCCCAAAACTAAGTTACAATTAAAATAATAAAACCTAACATTAAATTACAAAAAAAAAAAATCTAAAATTATAAAAAGTAAAAAACTCTAAAGTTACAGAAAAAAAATAAACAAAGTTATCAAAAATAAAAAAAATTAAACCTAATCCCTATGAAAATAAAAAAGCCCCCCAAAATAAAAACACCCCTAATCTAAACTACCAATAACCCTTAAAAGGGCCTTGTGTAGGATATTGCCCTTAGTTAAACAGCTCTTTTACATTTAAAAAATACTAATTCCCTCCCTGACAGTAAAAACCCCCCACCCACCAAACCCCCCAAAAATAAAAAAACCTAACACTAAAAAACCTAAACTAGCCATTGCCCCTAAAGGGGCATTTGCCCTTAAAAAGGTAATCAGCTCTTTTATAGCCCATTAAATCCCTAATCTTAAAAATAAAATAACCCCCAAAAATAAAAAAATAATCTTAAAACTAAGCCCCAAATAGGTACTCTTTGTTTCTGAAGTCCGGCGGAGAAGGTTTTCTTCTCCATCATCTTCTATCTTTATTCGGAGCGAAGGTGGAGCAGAGCGGAGGTGCGGAGCTGGCTTCCTCAATGCACGGATCCTCAGCGACGGTCTTCAGTGGCGGCGGTCCTCAGCAGCATTGAGGCTCCTCTTCATGCGATCGTCCATCGCACACTGAAGATTGAAAACAAGATACCCCATATTTATTGGGGTACCTTGCATTCGTATTGGCTGAAATTTAGAAATCAGCCAATAGGATGAGAGCTACTGAAATCTTATTGGCTTATTTAAACAACCAGTAGGATTTCAGTAGCTCTAATCCTATTGGCTGATTTCAAAATTTCAGCCAATAGGAATGCAAGGTACTCCAAATTGATTGCGGTACCTTCAATTACATTTTTAGTGTACACCGGAGATTGGATGAAGAGGAGCCCCCACGCCACTGAGGATCGCTTCCGCTGAAGACTGCCACTGAGGATAGCCACTGAGAACCGCCAATGAGCACCGCCGCTCTGGATCCGCGCATCGGGAAGACCACTCTGTGCCGGCTTCGCTCCAGATGAAGATAGAAGATGATGGAGCCATCTTGAAAAAATCCTTCTCTGCCGGACTTCAGGAATGGTGAGTACCTATTTGGGGTTTAAATAGTATAGGATATAACTCTTGCGCTAACCTTAATTATCCCACAGCTTCCCAGAGATATAGAAAGTCACCCCATGACTAAAAGGTATGTGTAGTGAATGCAAAAAAAAAATCAATGAGAAGCGCAAAAAGTGCTGAGGATAGTGGCACTATCAAAATATACAAATGTACTATCAATATTGTCATGTTCCGGTGTATATGCGCTCAGGACACAGGCCCTCGGGGCAGTGGTAGGGAATTGGAGACACTGACCCGGGGAAGAGTATCCTGGATGTGGATAGATGATATTCTGTGATTCATAGTTGCAAGAAGTTATTGTAGAATTCATGGAGAGTGAAACATATGTATACAATATATTCTGGCTTCAATGAAAACATAAATTGATACTGTGACATAGTTAATAGGAGTAGCTGCAGGATTGATGATGAGTGGAAAAAGACAGCAATGTAAGGTGTTCAAGCTTCAGAGTAAACTGGTAGAAGATTAACTCATAGATGCAAACTAAGGTTTGTTGCAGGTTCACAGTACATAATATTATATAGAGCTATATGTCAGTAATAAGCAGAGCAGCACAGGTGATAGACAAGTTGTAAAATTAAGGCATTAAATACTGTTTGTGTATATATTGGAGAATCACAGGGAAGCTGTTTAACTGAACACATAGATGCAGAGTTCTGACTATATTAACGTATTTGGAGGAGGATATTTCAGCTATGACAACTTGTAGCAGAGAATAGTTATACATTTCTGAGTAAGATGCTGTTGTAGTAATTAGAAAGTGATTATAACCAAATGCATACTTGTAATTTAGAATAAGTTCAGAGCTTAAGTAGCAGTGTCCAGGAAACAAAATGGAAATTGTATGGATACTTGCGATTAGATGATTTTAAGCATAGCTAAAAGGAAAGGCTGTAGTTTCAATATGCTGATAAAATCCATGCAGGAACAGTCACAGACCTCTGTTGTTCTGGAACAAAAATTTTAAAGCTAATGCAATGCACATTAGGCCTGAGATGGTTTAAAAAGAGGCTGAGGGAATCAGGTGCATGAATGATTAATTAGGCAGGTAAGTTGAATGCAGATACTGCCCAAACAGCATGATTGTCAGTAGCAGGGAAGGCAGTCTTGAAGGGACAGTGATATCAGGCAGGCATATGTTACAAATATATACACATCTTCCAATAATCTAACAATATAGGTATTAGGTTCAATAAGAAAATGATCACACAGGTATATTATCATATTAATTTTATAGAGAAAAAATATATATTAAATCAATAATACAATAACAATTTGTGACCGGTCACTAACAATTTTAAAAGGCTCAATAAAATGCCAATCTAGGAGAAAGGCTTAAAAATTGCCAAGATTGAAAGTCTGTATTAAAAGTCCAACATATAGAGCTTAAAATACTGCTCACAGTGGCTAGTATACTTGAAGTCACGTACCACCTGTTGATAGATCCAAATAGTCACATGAACTGCTGTTTCTATAGCAGACACAAACTCAAGTTGATACAAGTAATTGGAATGGTGTCAATGTTACGTTTTTACAATCACGCCTTGTACATCTGACCTTTTAAGTAGTCTAATTTACACGGTTTACTGGAAACATACCTTGCTTCCCAGCCTGGGTACTACCTTGTATATGCCAGATGCCACACTTGCAGTGGGAGTTTAGCGTGTTCTTTCGCAGTCCGCATTCAGTGAGTATTCCCATGAGGTCCCAGATGAGCTGTGAGTGACGTAGAGTGGTCACAAGGGGTTCCACACCCAATCTGCGTTCCCAATTTTCAGCTGTATCTTACAGTCAAACTGTCAGGAGCTAACAGCTGCATAAAATCCAGCCATGAAATATCCATAGATAAATATTAGGAGTACACTGGGTCATACTAAAGAGCTCAGTGACTTTAACCCCTTCACTACCGGAATTTTCAGAGAAGAACTTGCCCAAAATACCAGAGAATTTTTTGTTTTTGTTTTTTTTAACGATTTTTTATTGAGAAAGTGATAGGCCAACATACATAGGAATCAAACAAGACCACATAGTAATACAGACCATGCATAGATGGTTATAAATGGAATATAATTAACAGTAAGTATGTTAAGAGGAATAAGACAAAAATGAGTAGAGACAGTGAATACTAATTATATATAAAATCACAGTACAATTGCGATTGCCAACCTTCAGATGTAAACTAATCAAGCATGTCTTATTCTATATAATCATTTCTCATTTTCCATTTTATACCTCATAGTTCAATACCTCTCGCAGATTATTAGGGGATAAAAAAAAAAGGGGAAGGGGGGGGGAGGAGAAGAGGAGGGGGGAGGTGGAAGTGTAAATTATCTAAATGTCTCAGTTGGGGAATTTCTCTATCCAAGGTGTCCAAATTTCGTAATATGTGTCTACTTTATCTAAAACCGAATAGGAGTATGATTCCATCCTCAAGAGAAAGTTTACTGCTGCAATGATTTGTGAGATGGAGGGGGGTGATTTTTGCTTCCACGCTTTTGCAATTTCAAGCTTAATGGACATAAGCAGATAAATGGTTAAGGATTTTTGGCCGGGGGATAATACCGGGAAGTCTAAATGGAGGAGGCATGTTTGTGGACTAAGTGTAGGGGTAATGCTCAGAGATCTAATAATGTCTAGAAATTGTGTCCAGACCGGCTCAATTTTTGGGCAGGACCACCAAATGTGGCTCTGAGTTCCTGGTTGACCACATCCTCTCCAGCATGTAGGGGGATGATTACTGTAAATTTTGTGTAGAGCTGTAGGAACTAAATGCCATCTTAGAGTGAGCTTGTAATGAAGTTCCCATAAAGTCGTGCAGTGTAACAGTTTTTGGTATACAGTAGTTCTTTGTGCCAGGAGTCAGTGTCAGCTGTAAAATTAAATTCTCTCTCCCATGCTAGATGTTGGGAGATTTTATGGTGGGAGGAGGGGTCGAGAAGAATATTGTAGTGGAACGACAGTGTCTCTTTAAGCGCATGGGTTTGAGTCCACCTCCGTTCCCACTCAGTAGCATCTCTGAGGTTCGCCCTTGGGAAACCCCACGCTTGAATAATGGAGCAGAGGTGAAAAGTCTCAAATCTAAGTGTCGTCGGGATTTGTAGTTCACTGCATATTTTATTATAAGATAGCGTATTTGCGTGGTCATATAGATCTGAAACATAGGTAGCTGCAAAGTTTTGCCAAAGGGTAATATGAGAGTCGGGAAGACAAAAAAGAGAGCTGGCAATTGTTTGTCTCGGGGATGGGTGAGGGGCAATAGAAGGTAGGTTTCTGATTTGTTCCCAGAATTGTAGGGTGTCAAGGATCACATGATTCCTAGACCTAAGATCTTTCCTACAATGAGAGGGGATCCAAGGCAAGTCATATAAATGCAGCCCTATGGTAGGAGGGATTGCTCAACTTCCCTCCACGAAGAGATATGAGCTGTGTTACTCCAGCTCATCAGGTGCGTCAACCGGGCAGCCTGATAATAAATGATAATGTTTGGAAGGCTAAGTCCGCCCTTGGAAGACGGTCTCTGTAAGGTCTGTTTGGAGGTTCTGGGCCTTTTGTCCCCCCAGATGTATTTAGTGATAAGGCTCTGCAGCCTATTAAGAATGGGTCTGGGGACATTGATCGGGAGGGACCGGAACAGGTAGATTATTTTAGGGATAAATGACATTTTAATAGCGGCAATCCTGCCTGTCCAAGAGATCTCACGGTATTCCCATGAGTCAAGGAGCTTTCGCCATTCGGGGAGTCTGTCTAGATAGTTTTGGGTGATAATACCAGAGAATTTTTAGCATTTTTGCTATCACTCCATTTAAACAGAAATAGAACCTTGTTTTTTTTCTATTTACCTGTCAAAACTATGGGGGATATTTATCAAAGCCTCAACCGCAAATACGCCGGAATTCCGCAGCGTAATTGTTGCGAGCTTGATCCGACCTAGTTATCAAAGCCTACAGACCAGCAAAAAATTATATTTGTGACGTAACATACAATCCGCCAGTCTCATTCCAATGCAGATCGATGCTTACTTCATTACAGATGTTCCAAATACACATTCAGCTCTATCTGACACATTTTCCCATTTATCAAATTTCAAACAGGTACGCTCGTGGCTATTCCAGCCCAGTGTACCCGGTTTTCAATCCACCACCCTGGAGGCCGCGGATGCCATAGAAATCAATAGGAGTCTGAAAGCAGCAAAATCTTATGTTCGATGCTGCCAGATATCCCATTGATTTATATGATTAAAAACAAGTTACGTTTACACCTAACACCCTAACATAAGCCTCGAGTCTGCCGCCCCCGACATCGCTGCCACCTACATAATGTTATTAACCCCTATTCCGCCGCTCCCCGACACCGCCACCACTAAATAAAGTTATACTTATTAACCCCTATCCCGCCGCTCCCGGACCCCGCCACAACCTAAATAAAGTTATTGACCCCTATACCGCCGCTCCCGGATCCCGCCGCCACTAAATAAACGTATTAATCCCTAAACCTCTGGCCTTCCACATCACTACCACTAACTAAACCTATTAACCCCTAAACCCGCCAGCCCCCCACATCGCCATAAACTAAATTAAGCTATTAACCCGTAAACCTAACAAGCCGCTAACTTTAAATTAAAATTACAACATCCCTATCTTAAAATAAACTTAATCTTACCTGTAGAATTAAAATAAACTATTTTTAAACTATTAATTAACCTACTACTAATGAACTATTATACTACAATTAAATTAAAGTTCCAATTAAATAAACTAAATTACATATTAAAAAAACCTAACCCTACTCAAATTGTTTAAATCTACTATTAAACATTATGAAAATGACTAAATTACCAAAAAAAAATAAACACTAAATTACAAAAAATAAAAAACACTATCGCCTAGATTTAGAGTTTTGCGGTAGCCGTCAAAACCAGCGTTAGCGGGTCCTAACGCTGGTTTTTACCGCCCGCTGGTATTTAGAGTCAATCAATAAAGGGTCTAACGCTCACTTTGCAGCCGCGACTTTTCCATACCGCAGATCCCCCTACGTCAATTGCGTATCCTATCTTTTTAATGGGATCTTTCTAACGCCGGTATTTAGAGTCTTGGCTGAAGTGAGCGTTAGAACTCTAACGACAAAACTCCAGCCGCAGAAAAAAAACAGAAGTTAAGAGCTTTCTGGGCTAACGCCGGTTCATAAAGCTCTTAACTACTGTGCTCTACAGTACACTAACACCCATAAACTAACTATGTACCCCTAAACCGAGGTCCCCCCACATCGCCGCCACTCTATTACATTTTTTTAACCCCTAATCTGCCGACCGCACACCGCCGCCACCTACATTATCCCTATGTACCCCTAATCTGCTGCCCCTAACAACGCCGACCCCTATATTATATTTATTAACCCCTAATCTGCCCCCCTCAACGTCGCCGACACCTACCTACAATTATTAACCCGTAATCTGCCGACCGGACCTCACCGCTACTATAATAAAGTTATTAACCCCTAATCCGCCTCACTGCCGCTTCAATAACCCTATAATAAATAGTATTAACCCCTAATCTGTCCTCCCTAATATCGCTGACACCTAACTTCAAGTATTAACCCCTAATCTACCGACCGGACCTCACCGCTACTCTAATAAATGTATTAACCCCTAAAGCTAAGTCTAACCCTAACCCTAACACCCCCCTAAGTTAAATATAATTTTTATCTAATGAAATAAATTATTTCTTATTAAATAAATTATTCCTATTTAAAGCTAAATACTTACCTGTAAAATAAACCCTAATATAGCTACAATATAACGAATAATTACATTGTAGCTATTTTAGGATTTATATTTATTTTACAGGCAACTTTGTAATTATTTTAACCAGGTACAATAGCTATTAAATAGTTAAGAACTATTTAATAGCTACCTAGTTAAAAATAAGTACAAAATTACCTGTAAAATAAATCCTAACCTAAGTTACAATTAAACCTAACACTACACTATCAATAAATTAATTAAATAAAATACCTACAATTAAATCTAACACTACACTATCAATAAATTAATTACATACAAATCCCTACAAATAAATACAATTAAATAAACTAACTAAAGTACAAAAAATAAAAAAAGCTAAGTTACAAAAAATAAAAAAATTAATTACAAACATAATAAAAATATTACAACAATTTTAAGCTAATTACACCTACTCTACTCTACTCTAATAAAATAACAAAGCCCCCCAAAATAAAAAAATGCCCTACCCTATTCTAAAATTAAAATAGAAAAGCTCTTTTACCTTACCAGCCCTTAAAAGGGCCTTTTGCGGGGCATGCCCCAAATAATTCAGCTCTTTTGCCTGTAAAAATAAACACAATACCCCCCCAACATTACAACCCACCACCCACATACTCCTAATCTAACCCAAACCCCCCTTAAATAAACCTAACACTAAGCCCCTGAAGATCTTCCTATCTTATCTTCACCACACCGGGTATGACCGATCCGTTCTTCATTCGCCGCTTGGATCAAGACTTCAGCAGGAGGATGGACGTCGTCAGCCCCCGCTTGGGCTTGGATCAAGACATCGGAGCCTGGACGGATCGGTGATACCCGGCGTGGTGAAGATAAGGTAGGAAGATCTTCAGGGGCTTAGTGTTAGGTTTATTTAAGGGGGGTTTGGGTTAGATTAGGGGTATGTGGGTGGTGGGTTGTAATGTTGTGGGGGGGGTATTGTATGTTTTTTTTTTCCAGGCAAAAGAGCTGAATTCTTTGGGGCATGCCCCGCAAAAGGCCCTTTTAAGGGCTGGTAAGGTAAAAGAGCTTTTCTAATTTTATTTTAGAATAGGGTAGGGAATTTTTTATTTTGGGGGGCTTTGTTATTTTATTAGTGGGCTTAGAGTAGGTGTAATTAGCTTAAAATTGTTGTAATATTTTTAATATGTTTGTAAATATTTTTTTTATTTTTTGTAACTTAGTTCTTTTTTATTTTTTGTACTTTAGTTAGTTTATTTAATTGTATTTATTTGTAGGTATTGTATTTAATTAATTTATTGATAGTGTAGTGTTAGGTTTAATTGTAACTTAGATTATGATTTATTTTACAGGTAATTTTGTAATTATTTTAACTAGGTAACTATTAAATAGTTATTAACTATTTAATAGCTATTGTACCTGGTTAAAATAAAAACAAATTTGCCTGTAAAATAAATATTAATCCTAAAATAGCTACAATATAATTATAATTTATATTGTAGCTATATTAGGATTTATTTTACAGGTAAGTATTTAGCTTTAAATAGGAATAATTTATTTAATAAGAGTTAAATTATTTCGTTAGATTTAAATTATATTTAACTTAGGGGGGTGTTAGTGTTAGGGTTAGACTTAGCTTTAGGGGTTAATACATTTATTAGAGTAGCGGTGAGGTCCGGTCGGCAGATTAGGGGTTAATAATTGTAGGTAGGTGGAGGCGACGTTGGTGGCGGCAGATTAGGGGTTAATAAATATAATATAGGGGTCGGCGGTGTTAGGGGCAGCAGATTAGGGGTACATAGGGATAACGTAGGTTGCGGCGGTGTACGGAGCAGCAGATTAGGGGTTAATAATAATATGCAGGGGTCAGCGATAGCGGGGGCGGCAGATTAGGGGTTAATAAGTGTAAAGTTAGGGGTGTTTAGACTCGGGGTACATGTTAGGGTGTTAGGTGCAGACTTAGGAAGTGTTTCCCCATAGGAAACAATGGGGCCGCGTTAGGAGCTGAACGCTGCTTTTTTGCAGGTGTTAGGTTTTTTTTCAGCTCAAACTGTCCCATTGTTTCCTATGGGGGAATCGTGCATGAGCACGTTTTTGAAGCTGGCCGCGTCCGTAAGCACCGCTAGTATTTAGAGTTGCAGTGTCGGTAAATTATGCTCTACGCTCCCTTTTTGGAGCCTAACGCAGCCATTCTGTGAACTCTAAATACCAGCGGTATTTAAAAGGTGTGGGAGAAAAAAAGCATGCGTAGCTAACACACCCCTTCTAACGCAAAACTCCAAATCTAGGCCTATATTACGAAAAACAAACAAACCACATTATCAAAAATAAAGAAAGAATTAAACCTAATCTAATAGCCCTAACAAAATAAAAAAGCCCCCCCAAAATAAAAAAACCCTAGCCTACAATAAATTACCAATGGCCCTTAAAAGGGCCTTTTGTGGGGCATTGCCCCAAAGAAATCAGCTCTTTTACCTGTAATAAAAATTTCAAACACCCCCAACAGTAAAACCCACTACCCAACCAACCAACCGCCCAAATAAAAAAACCTATCTAAAATATCTTAAAAGGGTCTTTTGTATGGCATTGCCCTAAGTCAGTGGCGTATTTAGGATTTGTGCTGCCCTAGGCACTCAAAATTTGGCTGCCCACCCCACCCCCCACCCCCCTCAGGTTTTAGGCTTTTTTTTTTAACCATATTTTTTGGTCATGGTAGCATATAACCTACTTGTCATTAAGCAGCATACAAACTACTGGTCATTAAGTAGCATACAACCTACTGGTCATTAAGTAACATACAGCCTACTGGTCATTAAGCAGCATACAACCTACTGGTCATTAAGCAGCATACAACCTACTGATCATTAAGCAATAAGCAGTATACAACCTACTGATAAACACTGATAAACAGCGTTATGCAGTTTGATACAGCGACCAACATGATCATACCTAGGCAGTGGCACATCATGTCACAACTATACAGCATATACTGTTTACCAATGCCTGTGCACCCACCTCCTCTCAACACTTCAGTAGCTTGCCCTGGAAGGGTAATTTTCACATGATTGGCTCAGTGCTGCTGTTGGCCCCTGTGTGCAACCCTGGACGTACCGATTCTTATGGCCTCTGCCCGCCCCCAGATCCCTGCTCTCCTACCTTTCTGAAGTACCGGGCATCATGTGGCACAGATATCGAACCTAACGGTTTATGCACTGTGCAGCCGCATTGAAAATATCATTTTCGCTCATGCAGCACCATCCTCCACCTCCAGATTTCCCACTCTCAGCGCCCCCGGTGGTCTGTTGAGATATCCTACCCTATTGACTGTGATTTGCGCATGCGCAAAATGATTTCACCACAGAAATATATGCATTCCTCATGAATACGGTGACACAGCGAGCTCAATCATCTGGTTCTGGTTGCAAGTTTAGTCAGCGGAGAAAGGATCTCAGGGTTTTTGCACAAGCTGACAGTGCATGTGTGGCACCTCACCTCGAATATCGCACTTACAAAGCAGGACAGTCTGTACAGTCACACAATAATAATATATAATAATGGGTATATTTGTCCTAAAGTTTCCATTATTCCATATTATTATAGTGTGACTGTACAGGCTCTGCTGCTTTGTAAGTGCGATGTCCGAGGTGAGGCGCAACGCATACACTCTCAGCTTGTAAACTTTTGTTAACTAACTTTCAAAATATCCTAGTGTTCCTACCATGTGCGCACGAACAAACATACGTCAGGTGAGCTCTGAGGCTCAGGGGGCTTTGATGTGAGTGAAACAGTGATTTGTTGTGGTGCTGTTTGCTAACCAGCTAAGCTGGCCTGAACAGCTGTTAGAAGTCACAACACTGCACACCCTGCAAAAGTGCCGCCCCCCATAATTTGTCGTCCTAGGCACGGGCCTTGGTGGCCTAGTCCTTAATACGCCCCTGCCCTAAGTTAAACAACTCTTTTACCGAAAAAAATTACCAGTAAAACCCCCCACCCAACCAACCCCCCAAAATAAAAAAACCTAAGTCTAAAAGAAAACTAAGCTCCCCATTGCCTTGAAAAGGGCGTTTGTATGGGCATTGCCCTTAAAAGGGCATTTAGCTCTTTTACATGACCAGACCCTAAGCTAAAAATAAAACCCACCCAAAAAAACCTTAAATAAACCTAACACTAACCCCCGACGATCCACTTACAGTTATTGAGAGCTCAATCCTATTGGCTGATTGGAACAGCCAATAGGATAAGAGCTGCTCAAATCCTATTGGCTGATTGGAACAGCCAATAGGTTTTAGCAGCTCTAATCCTATTGGCTGATTGAAACCTTTCAGCCAATATGAATGCAAGGGACGCCATCTTGAATGACGTCACTTGCATTGAAGTTCCAGTTTACGGCGGCGACCATATGAAGAGGAGCTCCGCACCGGATGTCTTCAGGATGGACCCGCTCCGCGCCGGATGGATGAAGATAGAAGATGCCGTCTAGATGAAAACTTCTTGCCGCCTGGATGAGGACTTTGCTGGATGGATGAAGATGGAAGATGTTGCCCAGATGAAGACTTCTTGCCGCCGGATGAAGACTTCTTGCCGGCTGGATGGATCCTTCAAGCGGGACTTCAATAACTGTAAGTGGATCGTTGGGGGTTAGTGTTAGTGGTTTATTTAAGGGTTTTTTGTGTGGGTTTTATTTTTAGATTAGGGTCTGGGCATGTAAAATAGCTTAATGCCCTTTTAAGGGCAATCCCTATACAAATACCCTTTTCAGGGCAATGGGGAGCTTAGGTTATTTTAGATTTTTTTTTGGGGGGGGGTTGGTTGGGTGGTGGGTTTTACTGTTGGGGGGTGTTTGTATTTTTTATTACAGGTAAAAGACCTTTTAAGGGCCATTGGTAGTTTATTGTAGGCTAGGGTTTTTTTTTTATTTTGGGGGGCTTTTTATTTTGATAGGGCTATTAGATTAGGTGTAATTCTTTTTTATTTTTGATAATGTGTTTTTTTTCCGTAATTTAGTGTTTTTTATTTTTTGTAACTTAGAGTTTATTTTTTTGGTAATTTAGTCATTTTTAATAAGGTTAAATAGTATATTTAAATAATTTGAGTAGGGTAGGGTTAGGGTTTTTTAATATGTAATTTAGTTAATTTAATTTAATTGCTAGTTTAATTTAATTGTAGGATAATAGTTAGGGTAGGTTAATTAATAGTTTAAAATTAGTTTATTTTAATTTTACAGGTAAGTTTAAATTCATTTAAAGATAGGGATGTTGTAAATTTTAATTTAAAGTTAGCGGCTTGTTAGGTTTAGGGGTTAATAGCTTAATTTAGTTTATGGCGATGTGGGGGGCTGATGGTTTAGGGGTTAATAGGTTTAGTTAGTGGTAGTGATGTGGGAGGCCAGAGTTTTAGGGGTTAATACGTTTATTTAGTGGTGGCTGGGTCCTGGAGCGGCGGGATAGGGGTTAATAACTTTATTTAGGTTGCGGCGGGGTCCGGGAGCAGCGGGATAGGGATTAATAACTTTATTTAGGTTGCGCCGTGGTCCAGGAGCGGCAGGATAGGGGTTAAACATTTTAGTATAGTGGCGTCGTTTAGTGACAGGGTATAAATAAAGTTGGTAAAAAGTCTAATAGATGCAAGATCGATGACTGCTAGTTAACAACAGTCCGATGCCCATCGCCCTGTACTTGGTGCGCATCTTTTTGCCGGCTTTTTTTATAAATATGGAGATCGTATTCAGGTCCGCTACCGCGATGTTAGGCAAGCATATTTGTGCCGGCAAATGCAGCATAGTTGAGGCCTGGATAAATATCCCACTAGATATGTGTTTAAGTAGACAGCCAAAGGTATTAATCTAGACCCATTTTGGAATATTTCATGCCACCAGTTCACCGCAAAATGTGATCATATAAAAAGAAAATTACATTTTTTTACAAACTTTCGCCTAGATTTAGAGTTTTGTCGGTAAAGACCCGCGTAGCTAACGCTGCTTTTTTTCCAGGTTACCCTTAAGACAACCCTGGTATTTAGAGCTGTCTGAGTGGCTGCGTTAGGCTCAGAAAAGGGAGCGATGAGCATAATTTACCTTCCCTTCAACTTCAACCAGCGTTGCTTACGGTAACGGTAAGCTGGAAAAACGTGCTCGCGCACGATATCCCCATAGGAAACAATGGGGCTGAGCTGGCTGGAAAAAAACCTAACACCTGCAAAAAAGCAGCGTTCAGCTCCTAGCGCAGCCCCATTGTTTCCTATGGGGAAACACTCTCTAAGTCTGCACCTAACACCCTAACATGAACCCCGAGTCTAAACACCCCTAACCTTACACTTATTAAGCCCTAATCTGCTGCTCCCGCTATCGCTGACACCTGCATTATATTATTAACCCCTAATCTGCCGACCGGACACCGCCGCCACCTACATTATCCCTATGAACCCCTAATCTGCTGCCTCTAAAATCGCCCACACCTATATTATATTTACTACCCCCTAATCTGCCCCCCCAACGTCGCCGCTACCTTACCTACACTTATTAACCCCTAATCTGCCGACCGGACCTCGCCACCACTATATTAAATGTATTAACCCCTAAACCGCCGCACTCCCGCCTCGCAAACACTATAATACATTTTATTAACCCCTAATCTGCCCTCCCTAACATCGCCGCCACCTACCTACAATTATTAACCCCTAATCTCCCGCCCCCAACGTCGCCGCTACTATAATAAAGTTATTAACCCCTAAACCTAACTCTTACCCTAACCCTAACACCCCCTAAGTTAAATATAATTTTAATTAAACAAAATAATATTCCTATAATTAAATAAATTATTCCTATTTTAAACTAAATACTTACCTATAAAATAAACCCTAATATAGCTACAATATAACTAATAATTACATTGTAGCTATTTTAGGATTAAAATTTATTTTACAGGCAACTTTGTATTTATTTTAACTAGGTAGCTATTAAATAATTATTAACTATTTAATAGCTACCTAGTTAAAATAAGTTCAAAATTACCTGTAAAATAAATCCTAACCTAAGTTACAAATACACCTAACACCTGGCTTATTGGAACAGCCAATAGAATGCGAGCTCAAACGATTGGCTGATTGGATCAGCCAATCGGATTGAACTTAAATCTGATTGGCTGATTGCATCAGCCAATCAGATTTTTCCTACCTTAATTCCGATTGGCTGATAGAATCCTATCAGCCAATCAGAATTGAAGGGACGCCATCTTGGATGACTTCCCTTAAAGGAACCTTCATTCATCGTTCAGTCGTCAGTTGAAGAGGATTGCTCCGCGTCGGCTCCTTTGAAGATGGCTCCGCTTCGCTCCGTATGGATGAAGATTGAAGACGCCGCCTGGATGAAGACTTCTACCGGATGAAGGATCTCCTCTGTGCACCTTGGATGAAGATTTCGGCCCGGTTGGGTGAAGAGTGGACGACTCAAGGTAGAGAGATCTTCAGGGGGTTAGCGTTAGTTTTTTTTAAGGGGGGTTTGGGTGGGTTAGAGTAGGGGTATGTGGGTGGTGGGTTTTAATGTTGGGGGGGTTGTATTTTTTTTTACATGCAAAAGAGCTGATTACTTTGGGGCATGCCCCGCAAAAGGCCCTTTTAAGGGCTGGTAAAAGAGCTGGTTACCTTGTAATTTAGTATAGGGTAGGGACTTTTTTTTTTTTTTTTTTTTTTTTTTTTTATTAGGGGGCTTAGATTAGGTGTAATTAGTTTAAATTTCTTGTAATCTTTTTTTATTTTCTGTTATTTAGTGTTTGGTTTTTTTTGTACTTTAGTTAGTTTATTTAATTGTATTTAATTGTAGGTACTTGTAGGTAATTTATTTAATTAATTTAATTATAGTGTAGTGTTATGTTTAATTGTAACTTAGGTTAGGATTTATTTTACAGGTAATTTTGTATTTCTTTTAGCTAGGAAGTTATTAAATAGTTAATAACTATTTAATAGCTATTCTACCTAGTTAAAATAATTAACTCTAAATACCAGCGGGCGGCCAAAAGCAGCGTTAGGACCCCATAACGCTGCTTTTGACGGCTAACGCCAAACTCTAAATATAGCCGTTTGGGTTTCTCACTGAAATTATTTACATACCGCATGTGCAGTCATAGCATAAATGATTGTAAAAACTTCTCTATGATCCCCTTTGTTCAGAAATAGACATGCATGGCTTTGCCATTGCTTTTTGGTAATTAGAAGGCTGCTAACATTTCAGTGCTCGAAGAGCTATAGTTAACAGTTTTGCACAACATAAAAGTTTCACGAAACACTTCAAAAATACGCTACGAAGTACACTTACACTCATATTAACACTGTCTAATAAAAATTATTTAAAAAAAATATGGCACAGAAAAGTTATAAGGCTTCAAAGATATGAGATCTTGGGTGTTAGAAAAACAAATCCGACGCAGGGATTGACATACATACACATACATAGAGAAACATGGATTTATATGTATATAGATATGTTTTACTATGTAGATAATAAAAAGATTTTACATTACAATCTTATGCACATTAAACAATATCTCAGATGTATTTTCAATGCGATATTTGCATATAGATCTCAAGATATTTAGACATATATATATTTGTATACATATCTCGCTATAAATAGATACATCAGTCCAAAAATCATCACATATATAGATAAATATTTATTTATAAATAAATAGAACATATTCCTTTGCAAAACATTTTCACAATATGAAATATTTGCATTTTCATGTACAATTTTCAAGGAGAATACGTCATGGGCTTTGCGTAACATATTAGGGTTTTTGTGGGGTTTTTTTCTATTTGACTTCTATGGGGAATATGTGAACGCGCATGCTATTTGGGTGTTTGCATTAAACAGCTTAACGCACACGCAGAATAAGTTATTTTGCAACTTGTAATAGCTGTGCAACCCTAAATGCAAAACAGTGATAACACGTGCAGTGTTTTCGCAACGGATTTGCCGCACAACTTGTAATCTTGCCCATTATGTTTTAAGGCAATTTTTTTTAATAATAATTTTATTAATAATTTGTATTATTTATTTATTTATTTTCTGCAGTGTAGGGTCATCCTTTACCCTACAACCTCCCTAATCCCTCCCAAACAGCTCTCTAACCCACCCACCCCCCTCTATCTGTTGTCTGCCAGTACCTATAAAATGTCATTTTTAATTTTTTTTAAAATTTTCTGTAGTGTAGTGGTCCCCTCCCACTCCCGCGATCATCCGTTATGGAACTCCCACCTTTTTTTTGTAGTGTAGCTCCCCTTTACTCCCTCTTCCTTTATTTTTTATTTTCGTCAGTGTAGGGCCCTCAAACTCCCTCCCCCCTCCGCTGCTGGACCGCCCACCCACCTCCCTGATTCCTTCCCATACCTCCCACCGGCGCCAGCAGATGATTGTTACAAACAATGACACACACAGTTTCACCATCTGTAACAATCTGGCATCTGTCTTCATATGGAACTGGAGCACCAATCGCACTCCGGTTCCATATGCAGGTAGATGCCATCAGCTCAGGAACTCCAGCTCTCGGCTGTAACTTTGTAGCCAAGACTGCTGGAGTTTCCTGCAGCTCCAACGTATATATATGTCATGCAGTACGATAAGAAAAGTATTGCACAACGTATATATACGTTGTATTGGGCTAAGGGGTTAAACATAGCACTGTCATAGGATGTCACGTTTGACATAAGTCTGTTTGGTAAATTTCTGTCCTACTAGATCTGCTTGCTCAACTGTGCTATTATTGTGAAGTGGAAGCATCTAGGAACAATACCAGCCCAGTTACAAAGTGCCAGACCACAAATACTCACAGAGCTGGGTTGCAGAGTGCTGAAGCGTTTAGCACATACAAATCACCTATCATCTGCTGCTTCACTCACTACAGAATTACAAACTGCCTCTGGAAGCAACAGCAGCACAAAAAATGTGTCAGGATCTTCATGATATTGGTTTCCATGACTGAGCAGTTGTAAATAAGCCTTACGTCAATGCACAATGCGAAGCATCGGAGCACTGTAAACGTGACCTCTGTTGTGATGAATCATGCTACACTATCTGGCACCTGCATCACCTGCTAATTAATAGGCTGAGTATTCAATGATGCCCAAGAAATGCTCTAGCAACAGAGTGTCCACGAATGATGCCTAAAAAATGCTCTAGCAACAGAGGGTGCACGGAGGTTTAAAGAAAATAATTGTTGAAAAAGAAAGAAAGAAAATAAGTGTACCCTTGCTATGTTCACCAATCAAGGTTACCAAAATACTACAACAATTAAAAAATAATAGTTTAGGATTTAAACTTATAGCACTTCCGGGTTGAAGTAGTTTGGTGATTTTTTAATTCAATTAGGTGAACTTTATTTATGGTTATAGTTTATCCTATTATTGGGACAATGTGTTACTATGTATATATTTCCTTTAACCAATTAGAATTGCCTAACTACGTTTGATTGACTAAATCCATTTCCTTATGGTATTTGTTAATCCTGCCTTAGATTGATTGGAATGAATAACAAATATTTTAATGTACTTACTCACATGCAGATCTGAAGAAAGGCTAAATTTGTATAAGTTCATTTAATGTAGTCCCAAAACTGATGAGGCCTACCAATCTAGGGGTTAATGAAACCATAGTTTAAACACAGTGTAGAAGGAATAGGCACCAAAAGTAACCCATTATTTCCCTAATACTTTTATTCACTTAAGACAAGGAGGCATGAAAGGTATAGTAAGTTGTAACCCTCTAACTGTGTGAGCTATGGGACTTATCACCTAGAACTGGTTTAATTAAATGGATTACTGTTGGCAATGTGATTGCTGCTATTTTTATTTCACAGGTAAGTTTGTATTTATTTTACCTAGGTAGACTAGTTAGTAAATTGTTATTAGGTTAGAGTTTGGGCACCGTAAAAGAGCTAAATGCCCTTTTAAAGGCAATGCCCATCCAAATGTCCTTTTCAGGGCAATGGTTAGCTTAGGTTTATTTAGATAGAGTTTTATTTGGGGGGTTTGGTTGGGTGGGTGGTGGGTTTTACTGTTGGGGGGGGTGTTTGTCATTTTTATTGCCAGATAAAAAAGCTGATTTCTTTGGGGCAATGCCCCTCAAAAGGCCCTTTTAAGGGTTATTGGCAGTTTAGTGTAGGCTAGTGGTTTTATTATTTTGGGGGTGCTTTTTTATTTTGATAGGGCTATTAGATTAGGAGTAATTCGTATTTCTTTTTGATAATTTCGTTTTTTATTTTGTGTAATTTTGTTTTTTGTTTTTTTTTTGTAATTTAGAAAATTGTATTTGATTAATTTAATTTATTTGATTTGATTGTAATGGTAGATTTTAGTTTTTTAAATAGGAATTATTTAGTTAATAATTGTAAGATTTATTTAGCTTTTTTTAATTATATTTAAGTTAGGGGGTGTTAGGGTTAGACTTATGGTTAAGGTTACGTTAGGGTTAGGGTTAGGTTTAGGGGTTAATATATTTATGTAGTGTTAGTGATGTGGGAGGCCAGAGGTTTAGGGGTTAATAACTTTAGTATAGTGGCGGCGACCTACCTACACTTATTAGGTTAATAAGTGTAGGTAGGTAGCGGCAATGTTAGGGGCGGCAGATTAGGGGTTAATAACTGTAATGTAGGTGGCGGCGATGTTAGGGGCAGCAGATTAGGGGTTAATAACTGTAATGTAGGTGGTGGCGATGTTAAGGGCGGCAGATTAGGGGTTAATAACATTATGTAGGCAGATTAGGGGTTAATAGTTTTATTTAGGTAGCGGCGATGTTAAGGGCAGCAGATTAGGGTTTAATAACATTATGTAGGCACATTAGGGGTTAATAGTTTTATTTAGGTGGCGGCGATGTCGGGGCAGCAGATTAGTGGTGTTTAGATGTGGTTTTTATGTTAGGGTGTTAGACATCAATGGGGCTGCATTACGGAGCTTTTGTTTCCGCGATCGCAGGTGTTAGGCTTCTTTTTTGCCGGCTCCCCCCATTGATGTCTATGGGAAAATCGTGCACAAGCACGTCAAAGCAGGGCTTGTATTTTGGTGTGGTATGGAGCTCAACACAACCATATCACCCGCACAAGCCTGCTTTTTACAAACTTGTAATAGCAGCGCTATAGGGAAGGTGAATTAACGCCACTTTTGTGGCAGTCGCTAATTTCCCTATAGCGCTCAAAACTCATAGCTGAATAAGAGCTAGTAAAGGGAACATTTCCCAGATAATGAATAAGGTACAACTTATTGCATCTAACTGTAGTTCGCAAACTCCTATTCAAAATATTACAAAAGTGGAGTCAGTATTAAAAACAATGCTATTGCTATTTATTGCAACAGTTGTGTTTGTATATTTAGGGGGCTGGAGCTTTTAGCAGTGGGGTGGGGGGTCATGAATAAGGAGCCCTTAAGCTCTAACTGAGAAGCAATGCCTAGGGTTGCCAGCTGTCCTTCACAAAAATACTGGGCAATCTGTAGGTGACTGGGTATGATTGTAGGTAGGGTCACACAATGTTCTCCCACAAGGTTTATTTTTCAAAATTGAGCAGTCATTTTACCTCTTGGCTGCCAATAACATACAAATAAATAATTTTACCTCTTTGGCTGACAGTAACACACACATACAATAGTGAGTTCACCCCCTTGATAAAACAGTAGTAATTTACAACAATGTGCACTTGTTATTAAAGGATGTAGTCTTTTAGACTGGTTTCTGTTGTTGAGTTTATCTTGGGAAAATGTCCCTTTAAGGAAATGTTCCTTTAAGACCTTCGCCTTTTCCACACCAGAATCCTCAAAATTAAGGGAGAGAGGTACAAACAAGTGAAGTTCTGTGATTTAAATGATATATGTGAATACTTTAGGACCATACTCACATATTTGAGAGCTAATGACTGAGCTCTCAGTTGTATTTACTCAATATTATCCCACTCCTCAGGATCACAGGAGACTGCATGATCCAGATAAATATTTATTTAAAACATATATAAAAACATCAGATAAAGGACATTGCATAAGTACACTGGCGTTAATGGGCAAGCAACAGTACAGGTGTATGATCTACAGCTAAAGGAAGGCCGTGGCAACTCAGCGTTCCCAGCTGATCTTGGATCAGAATTAGTTCAGTTGCATTCAGAGGGTCCCACCTTACTTGATGTGTCCTAATTGATAATCAGCTCCAACGCACATTTCCCCCACAAGGGCTTTTTCAAGGAGTCAAATTTAGCTAACACTCAAAGACTTGGATATTTTAGTGTCCAGTATTTCTGTGAAGATTTTACTGGACAACCTACTAAAATATTGGACTGTTTGGTTGAATACTGGAACCTGGCAACCCTATCAATACCATTATGGCTGGGTTTATCCCTTGAGGGAGGCCTTTATGAGTAAGGGTCCCTTTGGGGCAGTTATTGGTAAAACAAGCTTGTGATTGTGTGGAAGGTGTAGTGTTGGTAACAGCACCAAGGATGCTGCAACTTCCTAGAATGCTGCAACTAGCATTTAAAGTAGAGCTGCAACTGTAGAAGTTAGGGGGGGAATTTTGGTGGCGATATCCAAAATTTAAATGCACTGGAGGGTTCATGGTGATGGTTATTTTCAAGAAGAAGATAGAATGGTAAGGGAATAATGTAGGTTGGGTAAGTTGATGGATTGGTAAGTGGTGGGGCTAGGGATATAGGGCTAGATTACGAGTGGAGCACAAACATTTGCACCCAAGCGATAAGGGGTTTATCGTGAGGGTTTGCACTCATCAGGCTTTCTGCTCGTATTACGAGTTAAAAGTAAACGCGATCGAGTGAGCGCAATCTCAATTTATGCTAGAATGATTATGTTACTTCAAAGCTCTGGTTAACTGTTCCACAAAACATAAAAGTTGCACAAGATACATCAAAATACATCACAAAGTATAGTTACACTTATAATAACACTATCTAATATAAATGATTAAAAAAAAAATATTGCTCACAAAAGTTATAAAGGCTCAAGGATATGAGGGCTTTAACATAGACATAAATGTCTAAATAGGTATATGTATGTATGTATATATATATATATATATATATATATATATATATATATATGTCTATATATGTGTACATATGCAAGACAAAAGGAAACAGAATCCGAAAACTCTTTTGCTAAGTAGCTGGTTTATTCAAACTTAATGTTATTACACAAATAGTTTGAAATGGCAGGTGAACATGACCTGACGCATTTCACATATGAACACATGCACTTCCTCAGAGATTCTTATGTGTACATATGTATTTATTAATTTATATGTGTATATATGTATTTACAGACACATATACACATATAAACACATCAATACATTTGTACAAATGTATAGACATATATATATATATAAGTGCATTGGAGTCCTTTGCCATTAAGTAGCTGAAAACATAAAAACATATTTATGCAATATTCATATTTAAAAAAGGTTTTAACTATGTATTTACTGTAAATATTTCACATTCCAATGTTCCGCATATAGCGGAAATTGTTCTATGTATTTATAAATAGACATTCCTATATATATATCTGTATATATCTATACCTATATACAATTTTATATATACAATATATATATATATATATATATAAATCAATATAAATATTTGCATAGGAAATTAGCACATCTAGGCAAAATTCCCCGCTTGCTTTTTCCCAGAAATACTTCATATACAATGTTACCAATGCACAAGAGAATTCTGGGTAAGATATGCAAATTAGATATGCAAATTCTCAGTTTTTTTTCCCTTCAAATACTGTTTTAACACAGTGATCCTTTTAACAGGTTTATGGCAGCAATCCAGAAATCACTCACTAGACCAGGGGTGTCCAAACTTTGCTCTCCAGAGGTTTGGGAACTACATTTCCCATGATGCTCAGCTAGATAAAATGCTGGCTGAGCATCATCGGAAATGTAGTTCCAAAACCTCTGGAGAGCAAAGTTTGGACACCCCTGCACTAGACAGACTGTTTCGTTCTTTTTGGAACTCATCAGTAGGAGATAGATTTCTGGTTGCTGCATTGGTAAAGCTACTTTCAGGGTTAAACCAAAATTCATTAAAATTATGGGGGAGATAAAAAAACTGAAATTAAAATCCTCCATGTCTCAAAATTAAATCAATATAAATATTTGCATAGGAAATTAGCACATCTAGGCAAGATTCCCCGCTTGCTTTTTCCCAGAAATACTTCATATACAATGTTACCAATGCACAAGAGAATTCTGGGTAAGATATGCAAATTAGATATGCAAATTCTCAGTTTTTTTGCTTCAAATACTGTTTTAACACAGTGATCCTTTTAACATGATTATGGCAACAATCCAGAAATCACTCACTAGACAGCCTGTTTCGTTCTTTTTTTAACTCATCAGTAGGAGATAGATTTCTGGTTGCTGCATTGGTAAAGCTACTTTCAGGGTTAAACCAAAATTCATTAAAATATGTATAGCTATATATTGTACTGAAAAAATAAAATCAGATATATGTAGAAATATGTATTTATGAATACATAGAACATATGTTATTTGCAGAACATTCAAATGTGAAATATTAATATTTTCATGTTGAGTTAACGCAAATGAGAATATGTGATCATGTTTGCACAAGAGAGGGGTGGTTTTTCCACTTTTTTTCTCCATTGAGTTCTATTATGGAATATGTGATTGCTTACACTATATATTCTAAGTTCTGATTTTTGCACTCATCAGGTTACCACAAGAGAGCAAACACAGTTTACTTTCAACTCATAATATGATTGCATACCCAATGAGCGCAAAAATCTTAATTCCAGAATTTCTAGCTTAATTAACACTTAAGCGGGAGCGTTAATTTGTGCTCCAATCATGATCTGGCCAATAATGTTTAAGGATTAATTTATTAAATTCTTTGCAGTTGAGATTCTACAAGTGGTTAAACGGTGGGTTAGTGGTTTGGTGTGATTAGGATTTATGATATGGTTAGGGGAAAGTTATTACAGTTACTGAGCAGGATGGTTGGGGGTATCTGAGGATCTGGCTCTAAAATGTTATAGGCGTTAAATGAATTAAGTGGCTTACTCATTTCATCCAAATATATTAAATTTAAACCTGTATTGTGACAGATGTTAGGAGAAGATTTGCGTGGGTATGTCGACAGCTCATAAAAAATAAAAAATATTGAGGAGGTTGTAATACTGGTTCAAAATACCTAATAAAAGTTAAAGGACTAACAATTTCTTGCACGCTATCTATTTGTTATTTGTATGTTGTTGTTTTTTCTACAAGGATTTTGATTGCATACAAGTCACAATCATTTGTGGCATAGGACTGTGATTAATCCCTTGCTTCATATATATTTCCAAAGAATTAGGATGAAAAATCACAGCTTTGTTATCTAAATATTATTTAGTTCAAATTATGGTTTTATTGTCTCCTCTAAATTGAACTATTTTGTACAAGTCGGATACATTCACTATTAATCTTACAGGTATAACATTTTGGGCTATATTACAAGTAGAGCGCAAATTTATTGTGCACCTGTAAACAGGCAAATTCGACCCTTTTACGGGCGCACAATAAATAACCAGCCATTACAAGTGGCTTGTTTTTGCTACTGCAAGCTCACAGTACCAATTAGCTCTCGGAAAATTAACCAGAGATCAGATCTCTGGCTCATTTTCCAAAAGTGCCCCAATTGCCCCCGAATTGCAATGTAGTTTTTAAAGTGAAAGGGAGTGGGGTGTTAAAAAAAAATGGCAATTGCGCTGGTATTATGAGTGGAGAACAAATGTCGCGCTCGCTAAAGCGTAATTTTGCACTCCACTCAGAATCTGACTCTTTATAGGATACATATTCTGCCATATTTGGCCAACTTTGGTGTAATACTATTTAGTTGTTTTTTTGTTTGTTGAGTAATGAATGTTCAGATGAGCTTTCTTTTTGACTGTCAATGTGCTGCGATTAAAACATAGTAGTTAAACAAAAAAAATGTTTTCATTATTTTCTGCAGGCTACACAATGAGCTCCGATTTCTATGCAAGTACGCCTAATTAAAGTTTATAGTAAAGCAATCAAATCTGAATCATACTAAGCTAGGGAGTGGGATGCTATGAGCGGTGATGTCCTGATTTAAATCCAGAAGCCAGGTTGCCAAATTGCTTATGTAAACACATGTATGCAAAGCAGACTTAATATATTAATATCCCACTAATCTATGTATGTGAAAACAAGTAATGAAAGTCAGAATTGTCTTTGTCACAAGTATTGTTAAATAGAATTTAAAAAAAACAAAACAAAAAAAAAAACACAAGTTAATATTAACAAATATATTTTGCAGCTGTGTTTAATAATGAAATTAAAATATGTTTAATAACTTTTTCTGACCTTTGTATTATAGACTGAAGATCCCTAGATAAATATTCAAAAAATCTTTAGAAAACAAAAGCATATAGAGTATATGATTCCCATTTCAGTTTTTGCATAACTTCAGTGTTTCTATACTAATATTTCAGTGAATATAGTCCAGCAAAAAAGCTTTCCATGCACTACATTATGTGCTACATTTGAGATAGCAAAGGTGTGCGTTCTGTATTTTGATCATTTACTCAGATTTGCAGGTCCAGACCAGCAGGTTTCTTAAGATGGATCTCTCCATTTTCGGTCCCTGCAACCTGCCTTTCTGGTCAGTTATAAAACACTAGTGTTGGAGGACATCTACAAGCATTAACATGAGTTTTACATTTGAACTATTTCTAAAAATATAGAACATCTAGCAAAATTAATTAAAAGTTCTTTAAAGATTACCTATTCCTCCATTCATTTGTGCAAAATAATATACGGTTAGATTACGAGTTTTGCGGTACGAGCTGCTCGGTGCTAACTTGCAAGTTATTGTCACCGCTCACCTCCCTATAGCGCTGCTATTACAGGTTATCATAAACCCGGCGTTAGCAGGCAATATTGCAGCGTAAAGCAAAGTTGAGCTCCATACCGCACTCCAATACCAGCGCTGCGGTGAGCTGGTTTTACGTGCTCGTGCATGATTTTCCCATAGACATCAATGGGGAGAGCCGGCTGAAAAAAAGTCTAACACCTGCAATAAAGGAGTGTAAAGCTCCGTAACGCAGCACCATTGATTCCTATGGGGAAACAAAATTTATGTTTATACCTAACACCCTAACATAAAAGCTGAGTCTAAAAACCGCTAATCTGCCACCCCCCGACATCGCCAACACCTACATTACACTTTTTAACCCCTAATCTGCGGTCCCCAATGTCACCGCCACCTACCTACACTTATTAACCCCTAATCTGCCACCCCCAATGTTGCTGCCACCTACCTACACTTATTAACCCCTAATCTGCCGCCCCCAATGTCGCCGCCACATACATATACTTATTAACCCCTAATCTGCCGCCCCCAACGTCGGCGCCACTATACTAAAGTTATTAACCCCTAACCCTAAATCTAACCCTAACACCCCTAACTTAAATATAATTAAAATAAATCTAAATAAAAATTTATATTATTACCAAAATAATTCCTATTTAAAACTAAATACTTACCTATAAAATAAACCCTAAGCTAGCTACAATATAACTAATAGTTACATTGTAGCTATCTTATGTTTTATTTTTATTTCACAGGCAAGCTTGTATTTATTTCTAGGTAGACTAGTTATTAAATAGTTATTAACTATTTACTAACTACCTAGCTAAAATAAATACAAATTTACCTGTAAAATAAAACCTAACCTGTCTTACACTAACACCTAACATTACACTACAATTAAATCAATTACATTAAATAAATACAATTAACTAAATTACATAAAACCCCCCCACTAAATTACACAAAATAAAAAAAAATATCAAATATTTAAACTAATTACACCTAATCTAATAGCCCTATGAAAATTAAAAAGCCCCCCCAAAATAAAAAAAACCCTAGCCTATAATAAACTACCAATAGCCCTTAAAAGGGTCTTTTGCGGGGCATTGCCCCCAAAAAATCAGCTCTTTTACCTGTAAAAAAAATACAAACACCCCCCAACAGTAAAACCCACCACCCACACAACCAAACCCCCCAAATAAAATCCTAACTAAAAAAACCTAAGTTCCCCTTTGCCCTGAAAAGGGCATTTGTATAGGCATTGTCCTTAAAAGGGCATTTAGCTCTTTTTCCGCTCAGAGTCCCTAAGCGAAAAATAAAACCCACCCAGTAAACCCTTAAAAAAAGCTATCACTAACCCCCCAAAGATCCACTTACAGTTTTTGAAGACCTGACATCCATCCTCAACGAAGCAGCAGAAGTCTTCATCCAAGTGGGCAGTAGTCCTCAACAAAGCCAGGAGAAATCTTCATCCAAGCGGCAAGGAGTGGTCTTCCAGATGGGAAGAAGTCTTCATCCAGATGGCATCTTCTATCTTCATCCATCTGGCGTGGAGCGGCTCCATCTTCAAGACATCCAGCGCGGAGCATCCTCTTCTTCCGACGGCGACTGAAGAATGAAGGTTCCTTTAAGGGACGTCATCCAAGGGACATAAACACAGGGACATACACACAGAGGGATACACATACACAGGGACACATTGTAGAAAAACATAATATCTATTTTAAATTGTATTTAATATTTAAACACATTAAATTAATTTGGTGACTTTTACATTAAATGTATACCTGCTGCAGTCAATATGTAAGCTTACCAAATGGGAACATGAACTGCTATGCAAAAACGTGTTTCATGTTTACATAATTTGCAGCCTTTAGAACTATGAATAGTACTATAGATCTATTAACATGTAGAAACATAAAGTACCATGGCGGTGATGGGATCTTATCCTGAGGAAGAGAGAGCTACAGCCCCATTCCTACAGAATGGGTGAAGCTTGCCCCGGGCATGAGACCTGAGTCAAGTAAGCAGCACTGCTATGGCTGGGAGTGGCAGGTTCGAGCTGCAATTAGGGTTGCCACCTTTAGTTCAGTCTAAACCCGAATCTCTTGAGCAGTGTACAGTGCAGTAAATACAAGACACATTAATTAAAGGGATACTCAAATAAAAAATAAACTTTCATGATTCAGATAGGGCATGCAATTTTAAACAACTTTCCAATTAACTTTTATCATCAATTTTGCGTTGTTCTCTTGATATTCTTAGTTGAAGGCTAAACCTAGGTAGGCTCATATGCTAGTTTCTTAGACCTTGAATGCTGCCTCTTATCTGAATGCATTTTCCACAACTAGAAGGCGTTAGTTCATGTGTGCTATATACATATATATATATATATATATATATAACATTGTGCTCATGACCGTCGAGTTACCTAGGAGTCAGCACTGATTGGCTAAAATGCAAGTCTGTCAAAAGAACTGAAATAAGGAGGCAGTCTGCAGAGACTTAGATACAAGGTAATCACAGAGGCAAAAAAGTGTATTAATATAAAAGTGTTAGATATGCAAAACTGGGGAATGGGTAATAAAGGGATTATCTGTCTTTAATAATAAAAATTCTGGTGTAGACTGTCCCTTTAAGTAAAACATATCTATATATCACACTTTATTCTATCCTCATTTATTTCTTGGTACATGTAAAGTGTGGGAGTTAGAGGAATTATGTAAGGTTGGATTGGTGGGCCTGCTAGAAGGCCTGGACAAATCTCAGTTGTGACACCTGTAGTTACTCCCCTGTATGTAATCACACTTATCAGTTTAAAAAAAAATCACTAACAGAAATATTGATATATTATAAGGCATCGCAAATACTCAAATTTGCAGTCATACCGGTACCCATCTGTTCAACCCCTTTAAAGTTGACTAGATAATATTTACAACCCATGGTACCTAGATACTATTTTATAGGCTTTGTTGGGATCTAAAAAGCACTGTGTAAAATGCAGAAAATGCTAATAATTTGCATGTTTAAGGCATTAAATAAATAAATTACTTAAATTACTTAAATACTTTCAGTAGGAGCTTCACTCATGCAAACTAAAGTGTCTAATCAGTGATCACACTGAACATCATTTGCACATTTTGCCATAAACATGGACAAGAATGAAATATCTTACATTTTAACATCATTGTAGCTAATTATAAAATAATAGTTTATAGGCTTTTGCAGGATCTAAGCAACCACTATGTAGAATGCATCAAACTCTGGCAATTTGCAAGATTTTGAGATAATATATAGCAAAAACAAGCAAAATTAATGCACCGTTCAGAATAAGGCCTATATTTAAGAAAGTCTGGCAGACCTGATCTGAGAGTGCGGATCAGGTCCGCCAGACCTCGCTGAATACGGAGAGCAATACGCTCTCTCCGTATTCAGCATTGCACCAGCAGCTCGCAAGAGCTGCTGGTGCAACGCCGCCCCCTACAGACTCGCGGCCAATGGGCCTCCAGCAGGGGGGTGTCAATCAACCCGATCGTACTCGATCGGGTTGATTTCCGGCGAAGTCTGTCCGCCTGCTCAGAGCAGGCGGACAGGTTATGGAGCAGCGGTCTTTGTGACCGCTGCTTCATAACTGCTGTTTCTGGCGAGCCTGCAGGCTTGCCAGAAACACGGGGCATCAAGCTCCATTCGGGGCTTGATAGATAGGCCCCTAAATGTTAATATTGGAAAACCAAGTCTAAGGGGGGACGGGAGATGACTGTATTTAGCTACGGATATATTCCAATACTAAAATTTTATATCAGCAGCTATATCCATTTCATAATGCACAAACAATGGTCAAGAAACACTAATAAATAAAATTAATAATTTCAATAATGAAAGTCTAAACAATAGTGTCTAATCTCACACTGAGCATTGTTAGTATATTATGTCATTAATAAGGCTGAAAAATAATTAAATAATAATTATTGAGCTACAACATGTTCTATTGTTGATGGTTCATTTTCAGAAGCCAAATTACATGATGTTGTTCTAATAATACATTACTAAGCATGAGTATTATACACACACATAAACACATATATACATATTATATATATATACAGGATTCTAACAAAACATAACTCATAAAATAACATATGGATATTATCTTTACATAACCCTCGTATAATTTGTAAAATAAAACATATACTACTGTAAGTGTAAATATATATATACATACATATATATATATATATATATATATATATATATATATTCAGTCTATTTTAAAAAAAATACAAAACCCAAAGCTAATATTACAAAAAATAAAAAAATGTAAAATTACAGAAAATAATAAACAAAGCTATCCAAAATAAAAAATGTAAAACTAAACTAATACCCCTATAAAAAAATCCCCCTCAAAATAATAACACCCCTTAAGGGCTTTTGTAGGGCATTGCTCTAAGTTAAACAACTTTTTTACCTAAAAAAAATTACCAGTTACCCCCTAACAGTAAAACCACCTACCCAACCAACCCCCCAAAATAAAAAAACTAAGTCTAAAAAAACCTAAGCTACCCATTACCCCTAAAGGGGCATTTGTATGGGCATCGCCCTTAAAAGGGCAATCAGCTCTTTAGTGCCCATTAAAAAGAAAAAAATCCCTAATCTAACAAAAAAACACTCAAAACCACTCAAAAAACTAAGTCCAAACCCAGAATAGGTACTTACAGTCCCTGAAGTTCGGCGGTGAAGGTCTTCTTCCAGGCGGCTCCATCATCTTTTATCTTCATCCGGAGCGATGGTGGCGTGGATCGGAGGTGCAACGATGCGCGGATCCGGAGCAGCGCAGTCCTCAGCGGCAGCGGTCCTCAGCGGTCCTCAGCGGCGGCGGTCCTCAGCGGCATGGAGGCTCCTCTTTATATGATCTTTGTCGTACACTAAAAATTGAATGGAAGGTATCGCAATCAAATTGGTGTACCTTGCATTCCTATTGGCTGAAATTTTGAAATCAGCCAAAAGGATTAGAGCTACTGATATCCTATTGGCTGTTCAAATCAGTCAATAAGATTTCAGTAGCTCTCATCCTATTGGCTGATCTCAAAATTTCAGCCAATAGGAATGCAAGGTACCCCAATACGCCACTGAGGACCGCCGCTCTGGATCCGCGCATCAGGGAAGACCGCTTTGCACCTCCGCTCCGTGCCGCATTCACTCCGGATGAAGATAGAAGATAATGGAACTGCCTGGAAGAAGACATTCACCGCCAGACTTCAGGAACTGTGAGTACCTATTTCAGGGTTAGACTTAGGTTTTTTGTTTTTTTTAAATTGGGTGTATTTTTTTTTAGATTAAGGCTCTTTTATTTTAATGGGCGGTAAAAGAGCTGATTGCCCTTTTTAGGGGCAATGGGTAGCTTAGTTTTCTTTTAGACTTAGGTTTTTTTATTTTTATTTTGGGGGGTTGGTTGGGTGGGGGGTTTTACTGTTAATTTTTTTTGGTAGAAAAGTTGTTTAACTTAGGGCAATACCATACAAAAGACCCTTTTAAAGGGACAGTCTACACCAGATTTTTTATTTTTCTAAAAGATAGATAATCCCTTTATTATCCATTCCCCAGTTTTGCATAACTAACACAGTTATAATAATATACTTTTAACCTCTGTGATTATCTTGTATCTAAGTCTCTGCAAACTGCCCCTTTATTTCAGTTCTTTTGACAGACTTGCAGTCTAGCCAATCAGTGCCTGCTCCCAGATAACTTCACGTGCACAAGCACAGTGTTATCTATATGAAATACATAAACTAACATCCTCTAGTGGTGAAAAACTGTTAAAATGCATTCTGAAAAGAGGTGGCCTTCAAGGTCTTAGAAATCTGCATATGAACCTCCTAGGTTAAGCTTTCAACTAAGAATACCAAGAGAACAAAGCAAAATTGGTGATGAAAGTAAATTTAAAAATTGTTTAAAATTACATGCTCTATCTGAATCATGAAAGTTTATTTTGGCCTAGACTGTCCCTTTAAGGGATATTGATAGATTAGTGTTAGTTTTTTTATTTTTAGATTAGAGCTTTTTTATTTTAATGGGCAGCAAAAGAGCTGATTGCCCTTTAAAGAGCAATGCCCATACATATGCCCCTTTAGGGGCAATGGGTAGCTTAGGTCTTTTTAGTGTTATTTTTTTCTTATTTGGGGGGTTTGGTGGATGGGTGGGGTTGTTTTACTGTTAGGGGGGACTTAGTATTTTTTTTAAATAAAAGAGCTGTTTAACTTAGGGCAATGCCCTACAAAAGGCCCTTTTAAGGGCTATTGGTAATTTAGTTTAGATAAGGGGGTGTTTTTATTTTGGGGGGCTTTTTTATTTTCATAGGGGTATTAGATTAGGTTTAATTTTATTTATTTTTGATAATTTTGTTTATTCATTTTTTTCTGTAACTTTAGACTTTTTTATTTTGGTAACTTAAAGGGACAGATAACACCAGAATTTTTGTAGTTTTAAAAGATAGATAATCCCTTAATTACCAATTCCCCAGTTTTGCATAACCAACAAGGTTATTCATTATACACGTTTTACCTCTGTAATTACCTTGTATCTAAGCCTCAGCAGACTGCCCCATTATTTCAGTTCTTTTGACAGACTTGCATTTTAGCCAATCAGAGCTGACTCCATGGTAAATTCACGTGCATGAGCTCAATGTTATCTATATGAAAAACATGAACTAATGCCCTCTAGTGGTGAAAAACTATCAAAATGCATTAAGATTAGAGGCGGCCTTCAAGGTCTAAGAAATTAGCATATGAACCTCCTAGGTTTAGCTTTCAACTAAGAATACCAAGAGAACAAAGCAAAATTGGTGCTAAAAGTAAATTGGAAAGTTGTTTAAAATTACATGCCCTATTTGAATCATGAAAGTTTTTCAGTGCCTTGGGTGCCGCAACCGCCCCTGGGAACCTAGCCATGGGTCCCACCCCCATGACGTGCTTTTAAATTTTCTCGGACAGAATGCGTGTGTGACAAATAATAATCTGACAGAAAATGTCCATCAGATAACAGTCCAGTCCGAGAACCTTTAAAAGCTTGTTGCGGGTGGTGGGACCCATGGTTAGGTTCCCAGAGGCAGTTGCGGAACCCAAGGCACTGTTTAGAACAGAACTCTCTGGAGCGTATCTGCCCTCGGTCGTTAATGCATGATCTTATCTGATTGGTTGTGCATCATCCAGTGACCTCACGGAGACATGGACTAATCAGATCATGCATTAATGGCCGAGGGCAGATACACTCCAGAGAGTTCTGTTCTAATCAGAGCCTCGGGCGCTCGAAACCATCTCTGGGAACCTAACCATAGGTCCCGACCCCCCCACAACGTGCTTGTAAAGTTTTTCAGCCAGAATGCGTGTGCGACAGACAGTCTGGTCTGTCCAAGAACAAAAAAATGTTTAATTTCCTGTTGTAAAAAATCATGGTAGAAAACATAAGAAAAATGAAAATGTTTCATGAATAAAAATGTTTCATGTTGTTGTAAACATTTTTAATTTCCTGTTGTTGTAACAAAACATATGAAAAATCCACATATGAAATATGAAAATGTTTAATTTCCGGTTGCGGCGCCCGAGGCTCTGATTAGAACAGTACTCTGAAGCGTATCTGCCCTCGGCCGTTAATGCATGGACTTATCTGATCTGGTTGTGCATCCAGTGACCTCACGGAGACATGGACCAATCAGATCATGCATTATGTTCTAATCAGCGCCGCAACTGCCTCTGGAAACCATGGGTCCCACCCCCCACGACCTGCTTTTAAAGTTTCTTGGACAGAATGCGTGTTTGACAGACAGTCCGGTCTGTCCAAGAACACAAAAATGTTTAATCCACATAAGAAAAATAAAAAAAATTAATTTTGAAAAATAAAATAATTTAATTTTGAAAAATAAAATAATTTAATTTTGAAAAATAAAATAATTTAATTTTGAAAAATAAAATAATTTAATTTTGAAAAATAAAAAAATTTAATTTTGAAAAATAAAAAAATTTAATTTTGAAAAATAAAAATGTTTCATGAATAAAAATGTTTCATGTTGTAAAATGTTTTAATTTCCTGTAACAAAACATGGTACAAAACATATGAAAAATCCACATATGAAATATAAAAATGTTAAATTTCCTGTTGTAACAAAACATTGTGCAAAACATAAGTGTTTGTGTAAACCAAAATAAAAATATTTCATTTCCTGTTGTTTGTTTTCCTAGAATTACCTGGGTAAAGCGCTTTATATGATTTTATTAGCTTATCCAGAAGCGTTTGTGAAATCCTAGGATTACCCGGGTAAAGTCCAAAATATGATCTTTTAAAGGGACAGTAAAGTCAAAATTCAACTTAAAGGGATATAAAACCCACCATTTTTCTTTCATGATTCAGATAGAGCATACAATCGTAACTCTGTATTTACTTCTATTATCAATTTTTCTTTGTTTTCTTGGTATCTTTTGTTGAACAGCAGGGGAGTATGTTCATGTCTGGAGCACTATATGGCAGCAGTTTTGCAAGAATGTTATCCATTTGCAAGAGCACTAGATAGCAGCACTATTTCCTTCCATGTAGCGCTCCAGATGCCTACCTAGGTATCTCTTCAACACAGAATATCATGGGAACAAAGCAAATTTGATAACAGACGTAAATAGAAAACATATTAAAAATTATATGCTCTGTCTGAATCACAAAAGAAAATATTTGGTTTCATATCAATTTTCCAATGTACTTCTACTATAAATTTTGCTTAGCAGATTTTCTTTATTATTTAGATAGAGAATACAATTGTAAAAAACTTTCCAATTTACTTCTATTATCAAATTTGCATCCTTCTCATGTTATTCTTTGTTGAAGAGTTACCTAAGTAGGTAGCGTGCACATGCCTGAAGCCCTACATGACAGGAAATATTGCTGCCATCTAGTGCTCTTGCTAATGTATAACATTGTTGTAAAACTGCTGTCATATAGTACTGCAGACTTGCACATTCCTGAGCTTACAGCCTTACTTTCCAACAAAGGATAACAATCAAAAAAGAAATTATGACAATAGAAGTAAATTAGAAAGTGGTTTAAAATTGTATGTTCTATCTGAAATATGAAAGAAGTAATGTGAGTTGTATGTCCCTTTAGATCCTATCAGTCTACCAAGATTTACTATTTAACAATGGACACAACGATAACAAAGCAAATTTGATAATAGAAGTCATTTGGAAAATTGTTTAAACTTGCCTGATCTCTCCGAATCATGAAAGTTTCATTTTGACTTTAGTGCCCCTTTAATACCATTAAAGGGTTTTTAAATTATGTGCTTGGACAAAGTTTTGAGGCAATTGATTGATGTTTAGCCACGGTTTGTGAATTGGAAAGCTTTTAATTTTTAGACAAGAAGGGGGCACAATAAATAATAATAAACATTTTCTATTACAAAGTGTTTACTGTCCCTTTCATAACATGTAGTAGACACCTTCTCAAGCAGTGACTTGGATGGCACAAATGACATCTTCATATAAGTAATGACATCTTCACATTAACACACACTACAGTCGGCTCTTTAAGCAGGCAGGTGTTATAATACTGGTGCACAGCCCTCACAGCATATGTGTGTATGCCCCTGAAAAAACGTAATAACTTTTACTAGAAGCATTTTTGCTAATGGAAGTATATTGCAAAATGCTTCTTTTTCAATTTGCAGTGAACCCATGTATATTTAAATATTTAAAATGGCATGCTCTAACGAATTAGACCATCATTTTTTGAACAACATGCTCTTAATGCGAAACAGCTGCTGTTAAAGGAATATGAAACCCAAATGTTTTATTTTATGACTCAAATAGAGCATAAGATTTTAAGCGACTTTCTAATTTACTCATATTATCAACTTTTCTTCTTTCTCTTGGTATCTTTATTTGAAAAAGCAGGAATGTAAGCTTAGGAGCCGGACCATTTTTTGTTCAGCACCCTGGATAACGCTTGTTAGTGATGTAGCGAACCTAAAAATTTGGGTTCGCGAACGGCGAACGCGAACTTTTGAGGAAGCCATAAACTTCAATAGGCAGGCGAATTTTAAAACCCACAGGGGCTCTTTCTGGCCACAATAGTGATGGAAAAGTTGTTTTAAGGGGACTAACACCTGGACTGTGGCATGCCGGAGGGGGATCCATGGCAAAACTCCCATGGAAAATTACATAGTTGATGCAGAGTCTGGTTTTAATCCATAAAGGGCATAAATCACCTAACATTCCTAAATTGTTTGGAATAACGTGCTTTAAAACATCAGGTATGATGTTGTATCGATCAGGTAGTGTAAGGGTTACGCCCGCTTCACAGTGCGCAGTGTAGGTGATATACCTGCCCTGACCATGCTTTGCAGACCAGGTATCAGTGGTCAGATGGACCCTTGCCCCAACACTGTGTGCCAGCCATGCCATTATAGCAGACTTATATGGCTTTGGCGTTGCTTTTTGGTAATTAGAAGGCTGCTAAATGCCACTGCGCACCACACGTGTTTTATGCCCAGCAGTGAAGGGGTTAATTAGGGAGCATGTAGGCAGCTTGTAGAGTTAATTTTAGCTTAAGTGTAGTGTAGTAGACAACCCAAAGTATTGATCTAGGCCCATTTTGGTATATTTCATGCCACCATTTCACCGCCAAATGCGATCAAATAAAAAAAAAAATTGTTTACTTTTTCACAAACTTTAGGTTTCTCACAGAAATTATTTACAAACAACTTATGCAATTATGGCATAAATGGTTGTAAATGCTTCTCTGGGATCCCCTTTGTTCAGAAATAGCAGACTTATATGGCTTTGGCGTTGCTTTTTGGTAATTAAAAGGCTGCTAAATGCCACTGCGCACCACACGTGTTGTATGCCCAGCAGTGAAGGGGTTAATTAGGGAGCATGTAGGCAGCTTGTAGAGTTAATTTTAGCTTAAGTGTAGTGTAGTAAACAACCCAAAGTATTGATCTAGGCCCATTTTGGTATATTTAATGCCACCATTTCATCGCCAAATGCGATCAAATTTTAAAAAAACTTACATTTTTTCGCAATTTTAGGTTTCTCACTGAAATTATTTACAAACAGCTTGTGCAATTATGGCACAAATGGTTGTAAATGCTTCTCTGGGATCCCTTTGTTCAGAAATAGCAGACATATATGACTTTGGCGTTGCTTTCTGGTAATTAGAAGGCCGCTAAATGCTGCTGCGCATCACACGTGTGTTATGGCTAGCAGTGAAGGGGTTAATTAGGTAGTTTGTAGGGAGCTTGCAGGGTTAATTTTAGCTTTAGTGTAGAGATCAGCCTCCCACCTGACACATCAGACCCCCTGATCCATCCCAAACAGCTCCCTTCCCTCCCCCACCCCACAATTGTCCCCGCCATCTTAAGTACTGGCAGAAAGTCTGCCAGTACTAAAATAAAAGGTTTTTAAATTTTTATTTTTTTTTTAGCATATTTACATATGCTGTGGTGTAGCATCCCCCCTTAGCCCCCAACCTCCCTGATCCCCCCCAAAACAGCTCTCTAACCCTCCCCATCTGCCTTATTGGCGGCCATATTGGGTGCTGGCAGCTGTCTGCTATTATTTAACAGTCAAAAAAGTGTTGTTGTTTTTTAAATGTACACTACTGTTACACCAGATATGAGTGGTGTCACTGGGCAAGTGGGCACAGTATATGCTGTGAGCCTGACACACACGATTGCAGGCAGGCAACTGCAATTAGATTACACAGGGAAAAAAAAAAAAAGCAGACTGATGTTCTAGCCCTAAAAAGGGCTTTTTGGGGTGCTGTCCTTACAGCAGAGATCAGATGAGTCCTTCAGGACTGTAGTGGACACTGAATACACTAGCCTAGCTATCGATTTCCCTATTAAATCAGCAGCAGCTACACTGTCCCTCCTCTCACTAAGAATGCAGCTTCCAAATGAATCTAAAATGGATGCTGTCCAGGAGGTGGAAGGGTCTGCTGCTGATTGGCTGTAATGTGTCTTCTGACTGTGAGGTACAGGGTCAAAGTTTACTCAATGATGACGAATATGGGGCGGATCGAACATCGTATATGTTCGCCGGCCGCGGCGAACGCGAACATGCTATGTTCGCCGGGAACTATTCGCCAGCAAACTATTCGCGACATCACTAACGCTTGTATAACTCACTCTAAACATTCTTAAAGTACAACTCAACTATGGAGTAAGCATTGATGTCGGCTGGTGAGCTTAAATGCTTTGGCCTAAGTATGGTATATATTTGAGTATAGAACATAGGCAATAGCTCTCAGATAGACCTATAACATTATATAATATTATGAAGGCAGTAATAGGTAATGTGGTGGTAAGTAACATTTTGGGGTGAATACTGAGTATATGTTCAAATCATGTTGTTTTTCCAAAGGTATCATAGTACATACTATAAAACATATTTCAGTGTTATATAAATACCACATTTACATTCTTCATATATAAAGCTCCATCTTCAGACTCCGCCAAACATCCAGTGTGTTGGAAAAAGAAACAAAGCATTCTGGCAGGAAAAAGCCCAGTAGCTTAGCGATTATGGATTGACCTATTCTACTTAGAAAGGCTTCTGTATCCTGTTCCAGTCTTCTGCCTCAAGTGTGTATTCCATGTAAAGATCTCCTGTTATAGAATGCACAGAACTCATGAATGCACCATTGTTCAACTTCAAGAACTTTTTATTAAAGGGACATTGAACCCAATTTTTTTCTTTCGTGTTTCAGATAGAGCATGAAATTTTAAGCAACTTTCTAATTTACTCCTATTATCAAATTTTCTGCATTCTCTTGGAATCTTTATTTGAAATGAAAGAATGTAAGTTTAGATGCCGGCCCATTTTTGGTGAACAACCTGGGTTGTTCTTGCTGATTGGTGGATAAATTCATTCACCAATAAAAAAGTGCTGTACAGAGTCCTTAACCAAAAAAACTTTAGATGCCTTCTTTTTCAAATAAAGATAGCAAGAGAACGAAGAAAAATTGATAATAGGAGTAAATTAGAAAGTTGCTTAAAATTGCATGCTCTATCTGAATCACAAAATAAACAATTTGGATTCAGTGTCCCTTTAACTGAAGACAACACACCCATTTCACTGTTATACCTCATGCTTGTCCCTAGTGTTAGAATGTATGAACTGCAACAAATATAAACAGCAACAACTGAAAGAAACCATTATGATATATTCATTACATTCCAGTCTTGGGCCTCAAGTGGGAATTCCTGTTCCTGGCCCTATCATGTACATTACCTCTGATTCCAGCTCTGGAGTGGGTGCTAACCTATTACGCTTCCAGTATCAGATCCTTCAGTGTCCTGTACAATAAACTTGCATTGACTAATTTTTTTCAGATATGCCTAAAAGGGCCTATTAAGGAGTCCATCTCACTGGCTCCTTTTAGTGCACATGACAGCCCTAATCTGATACATCCACACATGAGCTTAAAACCCCTGAACCCACTCCCATTAGCATGACAGCAACATAACTTGACTTGTTATTTCAGTCATATTTTAAGTGACCACCTCTGATGCCATTGATTGTGTATGCATGATTTCTAAAATCCATTGGCACAATTCTGAATTCCCTATCTTTTCTGTGTTTAAACAAACACAACTCTACTAGCTTGTGTTTTTTAAAGCATTCAAACTTTTAGTTCAAAACAACTATGCAAATTCATTTTTATAGTTTTGTTTAAAGATTTGCTGTTTCAACCTTATGAGTAAGGAACAAAAATACATCATTCTCCAATGTTAAACTTATATATTCAATATTCTCTGCAATTTAAACACAATAAAAAGATGGCAAACTAGAAACCCTTTCAATCTATCAGTGATTTGCTCCCGAAAATCGTTTAATGCTTTCTAACTAAAAGCTCCTTTTTCTTCTTTTACACCTAGTTTAGCTGGGTGTAATTTTTCTCAATGTACCAACAGCCTCCGACAGTGTATTAATGGTTTGTTTTTCATTGGAAACCTGGTATAAGTTATTACTTAACTGCTTCTAATACTTTCTATGAGATGTGGAACCCGGTTGCCGATATTGAGGTATAACGCACCATCGGAAGCAGTCGATAAACAAAATTGCTTACGACAGCATATATTTTGGTTTGCAATGTCACGCAAATCTAATTACGGATTAATGGAAAGAGCCCTAAATTGGTAGCCAAGTTTCTCGAGTGATCATAATGCTATAAAAAATATTGTTGGTTAAAGCCCCACCTCTGTAAATGAGTTTTCAACATATAAGCTCCCAAAAAGGCCTTTTCGTGTGTTAAGTACCTCTTTTTGAACTACAAACTGGGAGGTCTCCCGAAACTGACACATACAATAGCCTATTCACACCTCTTAAAGGGGCAGTCTACTCAAGAATTTGTATTGTTTAAAAAGATAGATAATCCCTTTATTACCTTGTATCTAAGCCTCTGCAGACTGCCACCTTATTTTATTTCTTTTGACAGACATGCCTTTTAGCCAGTCATTGCTGATGCCTAGGTAACGCCATGGGAGTGAGCACAATATTATCTATATGGCACACTTGAACTAGCATTGTCTATCTGTAAAAAAAACCTGTCAAAATGCACTTAGATAAGAGGCGGCCTTCAATGGCTTAGAAATAGCATATAAGGCTACCTAGGTTTAGCTTTCAACAAAGAATACCAAGGGAACAAAGCAAATTTGATGATAAATGTAAATTGGAAAGTTGTTTAAAATTGCCTGCCCCGTCATGAAAGTTTCATTATGACTAGTCTGTCCCTTTAAGATTACAGGAAAGCACTATTCACATAACCCCATGTAACACTATTCACATAACCTATTGTCATCAGAATACATCCTCAACCGTTATTAACCATATGAATGCCATACGTAACTTGACATACTTCTATAGTCACTCCAGGACACCAACATCTGCACATGGTCTGTTTTTATTTTTCATTTTTAATATTTTGTTGTAAATCACACTTGCACTGTAGTGAAAAAATAATTGTCAAAGTTGAAAAAAAAATGAAAAAATGTGTGCAGTCTGCCCATCCTTACAACCTAAAGGATGCATTCAGATGGGTTTGCAATGGTGCAGACAGAAACGGATTACAATAAGTAACAATGAAACTCGTGATTAATAATCGTAGCTTGAGTAAGACTTTCAATCAAATATTACAAATAAAATATAAACACAAACCAGATGTAGATGTTGGTGTTGTGAAGTAATTTTTCCTACAGATCCCCTTAAGTTGTACTACAGGGTATCATATAAACATATACCTAAACATATGGAAATGTGTGCCATGCTCCCTATATACAGCCTCTCCAGTAGCGATGAATGGAGCTTTAATAAATACCATGTTTGTTAATAAAACTCTAAAATGGCTCTTATAGCTATTTCAGAGTATTTAACATATGTGCAAGATAATAAACTGTTTGCAAATAGCCGTGAAATAGTGGTAAATCTCTTAAAGGGTTATGAAACCCAAATATTTTTCTTTCATGATTCAGATAGAGAGGCATATCTATCAAGCCGTCAACTGTGCTGCATTCACTGGGACCAATATGCTCGCCTAACATCGCGGCCGCGGACCTGAATATGATCTCCTTATTTATAAAAAAAGCTGTCAAAAAGCTGCGCACCAAGTATGGGGCGATGAGCAGCAGACTGTTGTTAACAGTCATCGATCTCGCTGCTATTCGGCTTTTTCCCAACTTTATTTATACCCTGTCACTAAACACCGCCACTATACTAAAATGTTTAACCTCTATCCCACTGTTCCCGGACCCCTACGCAACTAAATAAAGTTATAAGCCCCTATCCTGCTGCTCCCGGACCCCGCCGCAACTAAATAAAGTTATTAACCCCTATCCTGCTGCTTCCGGAGCCTACCGCAACTCTAATAAAGTTATTAACCCCTATCCCGCCGCTCCCGGAGCCCTCCGCAACTAAATAATTGTATTAACCCCTAAACCCCTGGCCTCCCACATCACTACCACTTACAAAACCTATTAACCCCTAAACCGCCAGCCCCCCACATCGCCATAAACTAAATTAAGCTATTAACCCCTAAACCTAACAACCCGCTAACTTTACATTAAATATTAACTCATCCCTATCTTATAATAAATTTAAACTTACCTTTATTTTAATTCTAAACTATATTAAACTATTAATTAACCTACCCTAACTATTATCCTACAATTACATTAAACTATATTAAACTAATAATTAACCTACCCTAACTATTATACTAAAATTACATTAAACTATATTAAACTACTAATTAACCAACCCTAACTATTATACTAAAATTACATTAAACTATATTAAACTAATAATTAACCTACCCTAACTATTATACTAAAATTACATTAACTATATAACATATTTAAAAACCTAACCCTACTCAAGTTATTTAAATCTACTATAGCGCCGCCACCTACGTTATCCCTATGTACCCCTAATCTGCTGCCCCTAACACCGCCGACCCCTGTATTATATTTATTAACCCCTAATCTGCCCCCCTCAACGTCGCCTCCACCTGCCTACACTTATTAACCCCTAATCTGCCGAGCGGACCTGAGTGCTACTATAATAAAGTTATTAACCCCTAATCCGCCTCACTAACCCTATAATAAATAGTATTAACCCCTAATCTGCCCTCCCTAACATCGCCGACACCTAACTTCAATTATTAACCCCTAATCTGCCAACCGGAGCTCACAGCTATTCTAATAAATGTATTAACCCCTAAAGCTAAATCTAACCCTAACACTAACACCCCCCTAAGTTAAATATAATTTAAATCTAACGAAATTAATTATCTCTTATTAAATAAATTATTCCTATTTAAAGCTAAATACTTACCTGTAAAATAAATCCTAATATAGCTACAATATAAATTATAATTATATTATAGCTATTTTAGGATTAATATTTATTTTACAGGTAACTTTGTATTTATTTTAACCAGGTACAATAGCTATTAAATAGTTAAGAACTATTTAATAGCTAAAATAGTTAAAATAATTACAAATTTACCTGTAAAAGAAATCCTAACCTAAGTTACAATTAAACCTAACACTATACTATCAATAAATTAATTAATTAAATAAACTACCTACAATTACCTACAATTAACCTAACACTACACTATCAATAAATTAATTAAATATAATTCCTACAAATAAATACAATTAAATAAACTTGCTAAAGTACAAAAAATAAAAAAATATTTACAAACATAAGAAAAATATTACAACAATTTTAAACTAATTACACCTACTCTCAGTGGCGTAGCGTGGGGGGGGGGGCAACAGGGGCGGTTGCCCCGGGCGCATAATTCTGAGGGGCGCTTCCAGCCTCAACTTAGCAAAAGGAAGAAGGGAGGCTAAAAATTCTGACAGGCCCCCAGCTCTGTTCTGCGACCCGTCAGGAATCTGGTGATGACATGAAGGTAAGGTGTCAGGACCAGACTTACTTATAGCCCTGTTTTTGCCTGATACTAGCAACACGCAAAATGCAGCTTAATTATGGTTCTATTATTACCAAACAAGTAAGTTCCCTTCCAACAAAGGACCCAGAGCCAGAATGCCATGCATTGCCTGGGGCACTTTTTAAGGCTCTCTAAGCAGAGGTGGGGGGAGGAATCCTTAAAAAGTGCAATAAATTTCTTTCAAACCCATGGCACTGGTGGCAGCATGGCTGGGCTCTGCCTTTCTTTTAACCCCAGTTACCTAGTTAGTGGGATGGTGGGGTGATCAGAGACCATACTTTCATGTTTGACCGGATTCTGATTACAACTTACGCCATCTTGTCCTTGCACAAAAATAGTATATTTGTTACAGTTGACAAAAATGAGACCTTGTTTCCTGTATTTGATTTTTCCCCTCCATGATCTTCCTAGGGCAGAAGTAGATTTAGGGATTTGTGTGCTGTCTGGCACCAGGATTGTGCTGCTCACCAGGCATTTCACTGTGTTTGTCTCCTATCAAAGAAGTCCTATGAATTCACTATCTTGAATCTATTTCTTGCTGGACTCCTGAGGTGTGGACTTTTACCGATTTTTAGGGTTTGGGTGCTCATTGCCTTTTTTATTTACATTAAACCCACCCTTACTGCATTTAAAGTAAAAAAAATAACTATAATTTGTGTTAGTAAATAAATGTAACAGCACCCCCCTAAATACCATACACCCTCCCCCCATATATGTATGTAATGCTGGGTTGTCTGTCCCATGCCCCTTTTATATTGATTACTTACAATTGCTATATTTATTAAGGTAGAATATATTCCCCACTTTTATATGTCATTGGCACCCAAAAGACAGTCTGCCCAGCAGGGCCAACCTTATGTAACAGCTGCCAGCCTGTGTGTCTCCTTTTCCTCTTTTTAACGACTTACCAAAAACCTATTGCACCACATATACAATATGGGTTGCTGCAATGTGGGGGTGGGTGCACCCTGTGGTCTGCAGTATTTGTACCATGAAGTTTTATAGATCAGGACATGTCAACACCAGATGGGGGTTAAGGGGGCCTTACCCCCATGTGTAAAACGAGAATAAATCTTAAAATTTAATATTGTATATATTTGCCCAGCTCTGGAGAGCTGCAGACAGGGTTTGATCACAGGGGGATAGCACATAATGCTTGCAGGCTTCACCCACTGCCTCTTGTATTGCCAATATATTATTTTCATGGCTTTGTTTTTAAGGCACTACTGATTAGCAGCTGCTTATGACAAGGGACATATTTTGGGGATATGGGTATCATCAGCAATAACTGTTAGTTATCCAATAAAGATGGTTAAGGGAGCATTTTGTGGGAGAGGAGACAGTGTCCCTTGCTTTATGTGATCTACCAGGCTTGGGTCTTTGCTTGGTTTGTCCCAAATGTAAAAAGAAGCAGCATATCTAAAATGGGGTTGGGGGGCCGCAATACTTGCCTTGCCCTGGGCACTGACAACCCACGCTACGCCACTGCCTACTCTAAGCCCCCTAATAAAATAACAAAGCCCCCCCAAAATAAAAAAATGCCCTACCCTATTCTAAATAACTAAAGTTCAAAGCTCTTTTACCTTACCAGCCCTAAACAGGGCCCTTTGCGGGGCATGCCCCAAGAAGTTCATCTCTTTTGCCTGTAAAAGAAAAAATACAATACCCAAGCCCCCCAACATTACAACCCACCACCCACATACCCCTAATCTAACCCAAACCCCCCTTAAATAAACCTAACACTAAGCCCCTGAAGATCTTCCTACCTTATCTTCACCTCACCAGGTTCAACGATCTGTCCAGAAGAGCTCCTCCGATGTCCTGATCCAAGCCCAAGCGGGGGGCTGAAGAGGTCCATGATCCGGATGAAGTCTTCATCCAAGCGGGAGCTGAAGAGGTCCATGATCCGGATGAAGTCTTCTATCAACGGCATCTTCAATCTTCTTTCTTCCGGATCCATCTTGCAGACCTCCGACGCGGAACATCCTGCTGGCCCGACGGACTAACGACGAATGACGGTTCCTTTAAGGGACGTCATCCAAGATGGCGTCCCTCGAATTCCGATTGGCTGATAGGATTCTATCAGCCAATCGGAATTAAGGTAGGAATATTCTGATTGGCTGATGGAATCAGTGAATCAGAATCAAGTTCAATCCGATTGGCTGATCCAATCAGCCAATCAGATTGAGCTCGCATTCTATTGGCTGATCGGAACAGCCAATAGATTGCGAGCTCAATCTGATTGGCTGATTGAATCAGCCAATCGGATTGAACTTGAATCTGATTGGCTGATTCCATCAGCCAATCAGAATATTCCTACCTTAATTCCGATTGGCTGATAGAATCCTATCAGCCAATCGGAATTCGAGGGACGCCATCTTGGATGACGTCCCTTAAAGGAACCGTCGGGCCAGCAGGATGTTCCGCGTCGGAGGTCTGCAAGATGGATCCGGAAGAAAGAAGATTGAAGATGCCGTTGATAGAAGACTTCATCCGGATCATGGACCTCTTCAGCTCCCGCTTGGATGAAGACTTCATCCGGATCATGGACCTCTTCAGCCCCCCGCTTGGGCTTGGATCAGGACATCGGAGGAGCTCTTCTGGACAGATCGTTGAACCCGGTGAGGTGAAGATAAGGTAGGAAGATCTTCAGGGGCTTAGTGTTAGGTTTATTTAAGGGGGGTTTGGGTTAGATTAGGGGTATGTGGGTGGTGGATTGTAATGTTGGGGGGCTTGGGTATTGTATTTTTTCTTTTACAGGCAAAAGAGCTGAACTTCTTGGGGCATGCCCCGCAAAGGGCCCTGTTCAGGGCTGGTAAGGTAAAAGAGCTTTGAACTGTAGTTATTTAGAATAGGGTAGGGCATTTTTTTATTTTGGGGGTCTTTGTTATTTTATTAGGGGGCTTAGAGTAGGTGTAATTAGTTTAAAATTGTTGTAATATTTTTCTTATGTTTGTAAATATTTTTTTATTTTTTGTAACTTAGTTCTTTTTTATTTTTTGTACTTTAGCAAGTTTATTTAATTGTATTTATTTGTAGGAATTGTATTTAATTAATTTATTGATAGTGTAGTGTTAGGTTAAATGTAGGTAATTGTAGGTAGTTTATTTAATTAATTTATTGATAGCATAGTGTTAGGTTTAATTGTAACTTAGGTTAGGATTTCTTTTACAGGTAAATTTGTAATTATTTTAACTATTTTAGCTATTAAATAGTTCTTAACTATTTAATAGCTATTGTACCTGGTTAAAATAAATACAAAGTTACCTGTAAAATAAATATTAATCCTAAAATAGCTATAATATAATTATAATTTATATTGTAGCTATATTAGGATTTATTTTACAGGTAAGTATTTAGCTTTAAATAGGAATAATTTATTTAATAAGAGATAATTAATTTCATTAGATTTAAATTATATTTAATTTAGGGGGGTGTTAGTGTTAGGGTTAGACTTAGCTTTAGGGGTTAATACATTTATTAGAATAGCGGCGAGATTGGGTTGGCAGATTAGGGGTTAATAATTGAAGTTAGGTGTCGGCGATGTTAGGGAGGGCAGATTAGGGGTTAATACTATTTATTATAGGGTTAGTGAGGCGATTAGGGGTTAATAACTTTATTATAGTAGCGGTGCGGTCCGGTCGGCAGATTAGGGGTTAATAAGTGTAGGCAGGTGGAGGCGACGTTGTGGGAGGCAGATTAGGGGTTAATAAATATAATATAGGGGTCGGCGATGTTAGGGCAGCAGATTAGGGGTACATAGGGATAATGTAAGTAGCGGCGGTTTACGGAGCGGCAGATTAGGGGTTAATAATAATATGCAGGGGTCAGCGATAGCGGGGGTGGTAGATTAGGGGTTAATAAGTGTAAGGTTAGGGGTGTTTAGACTCGGGGTACATGTTAGGGTGTTAGGTGCAGACGTAGAAGTGTTTCCCCATAGCAAACAATGGGGCTGCGTTAAGAGCTGAACGCGGCTTTTTTGCAGGTGTTAGGTTTTTTTTTCAGCTCAAACAACCCCATTGTTTCCTATGGGGGAATCGTGCACGAGCACGTTTTTGAGGCTGGCCGCTTGCGTAAGCAACTCTGGTATCGAGAGTTGAAGCTGCGTTAAAACTGCTCTACGCTCCTTTTTTGGAGCCTAACGCAGCCTTTTTGTGGACTCTCAATACCAGAGATATTTTTATTGTGCGGCCAGAAAAAAGCTGGCGTTAGTTTTTCGGGTCGTTACCGACAAAACTCCAAATCTAGCCATATGTTACACAAAATAAAAAAGAAATTATCAAATATTTAAACTAATTACACCTAATCTAATAGCCCTATCAAAATAAAAAAATCCCCCCCAAAATAAAAAAAACCCTAGCCTACAATGAAATACCAATGGCCCTTAAAAGGGCCTTTTACGGGGCATTGCTCCAAAGAAATCAGCTCTTTTACCTGTAAAATAAAATACAAACGCCCCCCCCAACAGTAAAACCCACCACCCACACAACAAAACCCCCAAATAAAAACTAAAAAACCTAAGCTCCCCATTGCCCTGAAAAGGGCATTAGTATGGGCATTTAGCTCTTTTTCAGGCCAAAGTCCCTAACCTAAAAATAAAACCCACCCAATAAACCCTTAAAAAACCTAAAACTAACCCCCGAAGATCCACTTACAGTTTTCAAAGACCGGACAGCCATCCTCATCCAAGCAACAGAAATCCTTAGCGAAGCCAGCAGAAGTCTTCATCCAAGCGGGCCGAAGTCTTCCTCCAAGTGGGCAGAAGTCTTCATCCAGACGGCATCTTCTATCTTCATCCATCCGGCGCGGAGCGGCTCCATCTTCAAGATATCCGGCGCAGAGCATCCTCTTATTCCGACGTCTCTTGATGAATGAAGTTTCCTTTAAATGACTTCATCCAAGATGGCGTCTCTTACATTCAGATTGGCTGATAGAATTCTATCAGCCAATCGGAAATAAGGTGAGCTCGCATTCTATTGGCTATTCCAATCAGCTCTTAATTCTATCAGCCAATCGGAATGTAAGGGACGCCATCTTGGATTACGTCATTTAAAGGGAAACTTCATTCTGCAACAGATGTCGGAAGAAGAGGATGCTCCACGCCGGATCTCTTGAAGATGGAGCCGCTCCGCGCAGGATGGATGAAGATAGAAAAACACAATTTATGCTTACCTGATAAATTTATTTCTCTTGTGGTGTATCCAGTCCACGGATCATCCATTACTTGTGGGATATTCTCATTCCCAACAGGAAGTTGCAAGAGGACACCCACAGCAGAGCTGTAATATAGCTCCTCCCCTAACTGTCATGGCCAGTCATTCGACCGAAAACAAGCCTAGAAAGGAGGAACCATAGAGTGCAGTGGTTACTGTAGTTTAAATTTAAAAATTACCTGCCTTAAAATGACAGGGCGGGCCGTGGACTGGATACACCACAAGAGAAATAAATTTATCAGGTAAGCATAAATTGTGTTTTCTCTTGTAAGGTGTATCCAGTCCACGGATCATCCATTACTTGTGGGATACCAATACCAAAGCTAAAGTACACGGATGAAGGGAGGGACAAGGCAGGAACTTAAATGGAAGGAACCACTGCCCGTAAAACCTTTCTCCCAAATATAGCCTCCGAAGAAGCAAAAGTATCAAATTTGTAAAATTTTGAAAAAATATGAAGCGAAGACCAAGTCGTCGCCTTGCAAATCTGATCAAACGAAGCCTCATTTTTAAAGGCCCAAGTGGAAGCCATAGCTCTAGTGGAATGAGCTGTAATCCTTTCAGGAGGCTGCTGTCCAGCAGTCTCATAGGCTAAGCGGATTAAGCTTCTTAGTCAAAAAGAAAAAGAGGTTGCCGAAGCCTTTTGACCTCTCCTCTGTCCAGAGTAGACAACAAACAAAGCAGATGTTTGACGAAAATCTTTAGTAGCTTGTAAGTAAATCTTTAAAGCACGGACCACGTCCAAATTGTTTAACACAAGGATGGAACAACAATCTCTTGATTGATATTCTTGTTAGATACCACCTTAGGTAAGAACCCAGGTTTGGTACGCAGGACTACCTTATCCGTATGAAAAATCAGATAAGGAGAATCACATTGTAAGGCAGATAGCTCAGAGACTCTACGAGCCGAGGAAATAGCTACCAAAAAAAGAACTTTCCAAGATAAAAGCTTGATATCTATGGAATGAAGAGGTTCAAACGGAACTCCTTGAAGAACCTTAAGAACCAAGTTTAAGCTCCATGGTGGAGCAACAGGTTTAAACACAGGCTTGATTCTAACTAAAGCCTGACAAAAATGCCTGAACGTCTGGAACATCTGCCAGACGCTTAACTAGCTGACAATCCTTTTTCCAAACCTTCTTGGAGAAAAGATAATATCCTAGCAATCCTGAACCTTACTCCATGAGTAACCCTTGGATTCACACCAATAAAGATATCTACGCCATACCTTATGGTAAATTTTCCTGGTGACAGGCTTTCGTGCCTGTCTTAAGGTATCAATAACTGACTCGGAGAAGCCATGCTTTGATAAAATCAAGCGTTCAATCTCCAGGCAGTCAGCCTCAGAGAAATTAGATTTGGATGGTTGAAAGGACCCTGAAGTAGAAGGTCCTGCTTCAGAGGCAGAGACCATGGTGGAAAGGATGACATGTCCACTAGATCTGCATACCAGGTCCTGCGTGGCCACGCAGGTGCTATCAGAATCACTGATGCTCTCTCCTGCTTGATCTTGGCAATCAGTCGAGGGAGCAGAGGAAACGGTGGAAACACATAAGCCAGGTTGAAAGACCAGGGCGCTGCTAGAGCATCTATCAGTGTCGCCTTGGGATCCCTGGACCTGGATCCGTAACACGGAAGCTTGGCGTTCTGGCGAGACGCCATGAGATCCAGTTCTGGTTTGCCCCAACGATGAATCAGTTGTGCAAATGCCTCCGGATGGAGTTCCCACTCTCCCGGATGAAAAGTCTGACGACTTAGAAAATCCGCCTCCCAGTGCTCTACACCTGGGATATGGATAGCTGATAGGTGGCAAGAGTGAATCTCTGCCCAGCGTATTATTTTTGAAACTTCTAACATCTCTAGGGAACTTCTCGTTCCCCCATGATGGTTGATGTAAGCTACAGTCGTGATGTTGTCCGACAGAAATCTGATGTACCTCAGAGTTGCTAACTGAGGCCAAGCCTGAAGAGCCTTGAATATCGCTCTTAGTTCCAGAATATTTAATGGAAGGAGAGACTCCTCCTGAGTCCACGATCCCTGAGCCTTCAGGGAGTTCCAGACTGCACCCCAACCTAGAAGGCTGGCATCTGTCGTAACAATTGTCCAATCTGGCCTGCGAAAGGTCATACCTTTGGACAGATGGACCCGAGATAGCCACCAGAGAAGAGAATCCCTGGTCTCTTGGTCCAGATTCAGTTGAGGGGACAAATCTGTGTAATCCCCGCTCCACTGACTGAGCATGCATAGTTGCAGCGGTCTGAGATGTAAGCGTGCAAACGGCACTATGTCCATTGCCGCTACCATTAAGCCGATTACTTCCATACACTGAACAACCGAAGGGCGCGGAATGGAATGAAGAACCTGGCAGGAATTTAGAAGCTTTGATAACCTGGCCCCCGTCAGGTGAATTTTCATTTCTACAGAATCTATCAGAGTCCCTAGAAAGGAAACTCTTGTGAGTGGGGATAGAGAACTCTTTTCCTCGTTCACTTTCCACCCATGCGACCACAGAAATGCCAGTACTACGTCCGTATGAGACTTGGCAATTTGGAAGTTTGACGCCTGTATCAGGATGTCGTCTAAATAAGGGGCTACTGCTATGGCCAGCGGCCTTAGGACCGCCATAAGTGACCCTAGAACCTTTGTAAAGATTCTTGGGGCTGTAGCTAATCCCAAGGGAAGAGCTACAACTGGTAATGCCTGTCTTAAAAGGCAAACCTGAGAAACCGATGATGATCTTTGTGTATCGGAATGCGAAGATAAGCATCCTTTAGATCCACTGTAGTCATATATTGACCCTCCTGGATCAGTGGTAGGATGGTAAGAATAGTTTCCATCTTGAACAACGGAACTTTGAGGAATTTGTTTAAGACCTTTAGATCCAAAATTGGTCTGAAGGTTCCCTCTTTTTAGGGAACCACAAACAGATTTGAGTAAAAACCCTGTCCCTGTTCCTCCTTTGGAACTGGATGGATCACTCCCATAACTAGGAGGACTCGTACACAGTGTAAGAATGCCTCTCTCTTAATCTGGTGTGCAGATAATTGTGAAAGGTGAAATCTCCCTTTTGGGGGGGAAGCTTTGAAGTCCAGAAGATATCCCTGGGATATAATTTCCAACGCCCAGGGATCCTGAACATCTCTTGCCCACGCCTGGGCAAAGAGTGAAAGTCTGCCCCCTACTAGATTCGTTCCCGGATAGGGGGCCATTCCTTCATGCTGTCTTAGAGGCAGCAGCAGGCTTTTTTACCTGCTTACCTTTTTTCCATGTCAGGTTTAGTCTCCAGACCGTCTTGGATTGAGCAAAAGTTCCCTCTTGTTTATTATTAGAGGAAGTTGATGCCGCACCTGCCTTGAAGTTTTGAAAGGCACGAAATCTAGACTGTTTGGCCCTAGATTTGGACCTGTCCTGAGGAAGGGCATGACCTTTTCCTCCAGTGATATCAGCAATAATCTCCTTCAACCAGGCCTGAATAGGGTCTGCCCCTTGAAGGGAATGTTAAGTAGCTTAGATTTTGAAGTCACGTCAGCTGACCATGATCTAAGCCATATCGCTCTGCGCGCCTGTATAGCAAAACCAGAATTCTTAGCCATTAGTTTAGTCAAATGAACAATGGCATCAGAATAAAAGAATTGGCTAGCTTAAGTGCTCTAAGTTTGCCAAGTATGTCATCCAATGGAGTCTCTACCTGTAAAGCCTCTTCCAGAGACTCAAACCAGTATGCCGCAGCAGCAGTGACAGGGGCAATGCATGCAAGGGGCTGTAGGATAAAACCTTGTTGAATAAATATTTTCTTAAGGTAACCTCTAATTTTTTATCCATTGGATCTAAAAAAAAAAGCACAACTGTCCTCGACAGGGATAGTAGTACGCTTTACTAGAGTAGAAACTGCTCCCTCCACCTTAGGGACTGTCTGCCATAAGTCCCATGTGCTGGCATCTATTGGAAACATTTTTCTAAAAATAGGAGGGGAAGAGAACGGCACACCTGGTCTATCCCATTCCTTATTAATAATTTCTGTAAACCTTTTAGGTATTTGGAAAAACATCAGTACACACCGGCACTGAAAAGTATTTATCCAGTCTACACAATTTCTCTGGCACTGCAATGGTATCACAGTCATTCAGAGCAGCTAAAACCTCCCTAAGCAACACGCGGAGGTGTTCAAGCTTAAATTTAAATGTAGAAATATTAGAATCAGGTATCTTTCCTGAGTCATTAACATCACCCACTGACTGAAGCTCTCTTTCCTCAGCTTCTGCATATTGTGAGGCAGTATCAGACATGGTTCTTAAAGCGTCAGTATGCTCTGCATTTTGTCTCACCCCAGAGCTATCTCGCTTACCTCTAAGTTCAGGTAGTCTGGCTAATACCGCTGACAGTGTATTATCCATGACTGCCGCCATGTCTTGTAAAGTAAACGCTATGGGCGCCCTAGATGTACTTGGCACCATTTGAGCGTGAGTCCCTTAAGCGGGAGTCAAAGGGTCTGACATATGGGGAAAGTTAGTCGGCATAACTTCCCCCTCGTCAGATTCCTCTGGTGATACATTTTTTAAAGACAGAAAATGATCTTTATTGCATAAAATGAAATCAGTACATTTGGTACACATTCTAAGAGGGGGTTCCACCATGGCTTTTAAACATAATAAACAAGGAGTTTCTTCTATGTCAGACATGTTTATACAGAATAGCAATGAGACTAGCAAGCTTGGAAAACACTTTAAATCAAGTTAACAAGCAAATATAAAAAACGGTACTGTGCCTTTAAGAGAAACAAATTTTGTCAGAATTTGAAAAACAGTGAAAAAAAGCAGTAAATCAAACGAAATTTTTACAGTGTGTATAATAGGCTATCAGAGCATTGCACCCACTTGCAAATGGATGATTAACCCCTTAGTTCAAAAAACGGATCAAAAAAACGAAATAGACGTTTTTTAACAGTCACAACCAACTGCCACAGCAAGCTGTGGCCCTACCTTCCCCAATAAACGACTTTGGAAAGCCTTTGGGCCCTTTAGAGATGTCCTATAGCATTCAGAGGGCCTTTGAGGGAAGCTGGATGTCACAGTTTGTAATTTTAACTGCACCAACTGTAACTTTTATACTACAACAGTGGAAATAGTTTCTAGTCAAAATTTAAGCCAGCCATGTGGAAAAAACTAGGCCCCAATAAAGTTTTATCACCAAAGCATATATAAAAACGATTAAACATGCCAGCAAACATTTTATATTGCAATATCATAAGGGTATTATCCCTGGGAGTAAGCATGATACCAGTCGTTATTAAATCACTGTATTCAGGCTTAACTTACATTAATCCGGTATCAGCAGCATTTTCTAGTGTTTTCCATCTCTAGAAAAAATTATAACTGCACATACCTGATAGCAGAATAAACTGCACGCCATTCTCTCGCTGAAGTTACCTCATCTGTGTAATCCCCTCAGATATATGTGAGAACAGCAATGGATCTTAGTTACAACCTGCTAAGATCATAGAAACCTCAGGTAGATTCTTCTTCTATTTACTGCCTGAGATAAAATAGCACAACTCCGGTACTATTTAAAAATAACAAACTTTTGATTGAAGAAAATTAACTATATTTAACCACTCTCTCCTACAACGTCCTTGCTTGTTGAGAGTTGCAAGAGAATGACTGGCCATGACAGTTAGGGGAGGAGCTATATTACAGCTCTGCTGTAGGTGTCCTCTTGCAACTTCCTGTTGGGAATGAGAATATCCCACAAGTAATGGATGATCCGTGGACTGGATACACCTTACAAGAGAAATGCCATCTGGATGAAGACTTCTGCCCGCTTGGATGAAGACTTCTGCCGGCTTCGCTGAGGACTTCTGCCGCTTGGATGAGGATGGATGTCCGGTCTTCGAAAACTGTTAGTGGATCTTCGGGAGTAGTGTTACATTTTTTTAAGGGTTTATTGGGTGGGTTTTATTTTTAGGTTAGGGACTTTGGGCTGAAAAAGAGCTAAATGCCCTTTTAAGGGCAATGCCCATACAAATGCCCTCTTCAGGGCAATGGGGAGCTTAGGTTTTTTAGATAGGGTTTTATTTGGGGGGTTTGGTTGTGTGGGTGGTGGGTTTTACTGTTGTTTGTATTTTATTTTACAGGTAAAAGCTGATTTCTTTGAGGCAATGCCCCGCAAAAGGCCATTTTAAGGGCCATTGGTAGTTTATTGTAGTCTATGTTTTTTTTTTATTTTGGTGGGTCTTTTTTATTTTGATAGGGCGATTAGATTGTAATTTTAGTATAATAGTTAGGGTAGGTTAATTAATAGTTTAATATAGTTTAATGTAATTGTAGTATAATAGTTAGGGTAGGTTAATTAATAGTTTAATATAGTTTAATGTAATTGTAGTATAATAGTTAGGGTAGGTTAATTAGTAGTTTAATATAGTTTATTTTAATTCTAAAGGTAAGTTTAAATTTATTATAAAATAGGGATGAGTTCATATTTAATGTAAAGTTAGAGGGTTGTTAGGTTTAGGGGTTAATAGCTTAATTTAGTTTATGGCGATGTGGGGGGCTGGTGGTTTAGGTGTTAATAGGTTTAGTAAGTGGTAGTGATGTGGGAGGCCAAGGGTTTAGGGGTTAATATATTTATTTAGTTGCAGCAGAGTCAGGGAGCGGCGGGATATGGGTTAATACATTTATTTAGTTGCGGCCGGGTTGGAGAGCGGCGGGAAAGGGGTTAATAACATTATGTATGTGGCGGCGATGTCGGGGGCAGAAGATTAGGGGTGTTTAGACTCGGGACTTATGTTAGGGTGTTAGGTGTAAACATAATTTGTTTTCCAACATAGAAATCAATGGGATATCTGGTAGCATCGAACATAAGCTTTCGCTGCTTTCAGACTCCCATTGATTCCTAAGGCATCTGCGGCCTCCAGGGTGGCGGATTGAAAAACAGGTACGCTGGGCTGGAATAGCGGTGAGCATACCTGTTAGAAATTTGATAAATGGCAAAAGTTGTCAGATAGTACCAAATTTGTATTCGGAACATCTGTAATGACGTAAGCATTGATCTGTGTCGGATTGAGACAGGGGGATCGTATGTTACGTTACAAATTTCAACTTTAGCCGGTCAGTAGGCATTGATAAATGGGTCGAATCAAGCTTGCCACAATTACGCTGCGGAATTCCAGCGTATTTGCAGTTGACGGCTTGATAAATATCCTTCAGAGCATTCAATTTTAAACAGCTTTCCAATTTACTTCTATTATCTAATGTGTTTCATTCTCTTTGTATCATTTGTTGAAAAGCATACCTAGGTAGGCTCAGGAGCTGCTGATTGGTGGCTACACAAATAGGTCTCATGTTATTGGCTCACCCGAGTGCATTGCTGTTTCCTCAACAAAGGATAACAAGAGAAAGCAGCAAATTAGATAATAGAACTAAACTGGAAAGTTGTTTCAAATGTTATTCTCTATCTGAATCATAAAAGAACATTTTTTGGGGGGTTTTATGTCCCTTTAACGAGATGAGAGATTGGCATGTGCCCATTATCTTCATTATAGAGAGCATCTCACATTTGAGGTTCAGTTAGTTATGTAGTGAATGCAGAGACACAAATGAGATGTCAACTTGATTGTTTCACCTCATCTTGCATCAGATGCGTAACTAGTACCCACAGGGCCCAGGTGCAAGAATCTAAGAAGGGCCCCCTCCCCCCAAAAAAGTGAATTTGATACATATATATTTTATTTTTTTTTACATTTAACACAGAAAAAAAAAGGTGAATCAGATTACGTCTGCAAAAGGAGGTACCCTGTGCCCACAGTCTGTGAGATGGTCTGACTCACTATTACTGTATATAGTGACACTGTTTAACCCACCAGTACTGTATATAGTGAGTTAGTGACACAGTCTGTAATCTGCCAGTGAGATGGCTGGCCTGAACCTACCCGCCCCAGTACTTTATAAAGTGACCACAGTAGTCTGTGACATAGTCCAGCCCCCCCCCGTACTGTATATAGTGGTATTGTATAGTGACACTGTTTACCCCCTCCCCCCATGCTGTAGTAACAAGGTCTGTAATTTGCTGCTTCCACAAACACACACACACACACACAGTCATACACACACACACACACATGCATAAATACACACACAGTCACATACATACACACACACACACATAAACACCAATGGGTAAAACAGAACCACTAACCCCTGTAGTCAGAGACACTAGTGAAGCATCAAGTCACACTCACATGATATCAGTGTAGGCAGTGGCAGGTCAACGTTTTTTATTTAAGAAAAAAAAAATTAAGCTGGGCCCCCACCCTTGGGGGCCCAGTCGCAATTGCGACCTCTGCACCCCCTGTGGTTTCGCCCATGTCTTGCATCACAATGCTCTCTTAAAGTTTAGTAAATTTGTGACACAGTCATTAAATCTTAATGTCATGCATTGCTTTTATTACTTATTGGTTTTATCTTTGAATAGGACATACAAATGTTATATCTGTCTACTTACCGAAATGAAAATGATTAAATTATAAAATGTGTATTCTGTACTACAGTAGGATTATCTCCTTGGATGACCACCTTGAAGGGCTGCTGAAAAATATGAAATATATCTAAATTGTTTGGAATATAGTCAGGATAAACTGGAATGAGGTCTCCAACAGCAGAACAAATATTTATTGCAAAACAGATTGAATATATATGGAATGTCAGTCAAATATGGGTTGAGAAGATGAGGCGTACAGGCATCTGCCTGTTTTATTTGATAATGAAAATACTTTTCATCCAATATAAATAGATACTTGACATATATTTTGTTAAACATTTCAGCACAATAAAAAAGAGATAATTTTAGTTACACTTTTTGAAATGCATGACATTCTAAGATGTTTTTATGTGTATAAATGTATGCATCTAATGTTAATTTATTACAAAAAAGAAGAAAAAAACCTATTTAATAATATATATGCCAGATGCTCATGGGTAAATATAATACCTTGAAATTATTTATGAAAGGTATCATATGGAGTTTTTTTTATTTCTTAAATATTGATGTAAATTGTTTCACAACCACAGTAAATGTTATGGGTTGTGGCAACAATAGAGGTGTGTGTGTGCAGCATATGAAAATAGCCTGGATATGCAAACCAGGCCAGGTCCATGTATTGTTTGTTTTGATACTAAATATAGATGTGTAAATGTATCTGTATTTATTTAAAAGGACCATTTTTGGTTCAGCACCCTGGGTAGTGCTTGCTGATGGGTGGCTACATTTAATTAAACAATTTATTTTAATATATTGAGGTTTTTAATGTCCTTTTAAAATAGCACTGGGAATGAGGTGCATGTGTACAAAAATAGCACAGCTAGCCTCAGAGGAATATCACATTTAAAAAATCAGTTTTATTAATAATACTTTCAATCCAAATACATTAAAGGGACATGAAACCCAAATTTTTTCTTTCATGATTTAGAAAGAGCATGCCATTTTAAACAACGTTCTAGTTTACTTCTATTTTCTAATTTGCTTCATTTTCTTGATATCCTTTGCTGAAAAGCATATCTAGATATGCTCAGTCGCTGCTGATTAATAGCTGCACATAGATGCTTCGTGTGATTGGCTCACCCATGCATATTGCTATTTCTTCAATAAAATATATCTAAAGAATGAAGCAAATTAGATAATAGAAGTAAATGGGAATTTTATTTAAAATTGTATTCTCTACCTGAATCATGAATGAAAAGTGTTGGCTTACTGTCCCTTTAAGAACAATTATATGTTTCTTTCCATATTCCATTTAATTATATAAATGTACATGATTTGTATGTGGTAAAACATACGTGCCTTATGAATTTGAAATGATTATTAATAAAAAGTGTTTATTTATTTTTTCAACATTAATGTTATGACTAATGATCTTCAAACAAATGTTGGTTGCTTCTTCAGAGCAAGCTAAAAAGGGTTTTAGAAAAACTCGAAAAGCAAGTCCTCATTACTGTTGGTATAGCCAAATGCCTTACATTTGTGCTTTTAAGTCATATTTCTAATGGTTGTCTGTAAAACTATACTTAGCATGAATAATGCACTCATTTTTGAAAATGTATTAAAGTGCATCTCAAATATATTTATGCACTGTGATGTATGCAGAACATCTTGTGAATAGCTTGATATAGAGATGATAAATACCCTTTAATTGACATCATATGAACAGACACAGGCTCTCCCTGGGACCAATGCACAATACACTTTGTAAACATTTAACTCACTCCATGTTAAAGTTATGACTTCACAATTTGTCAAGTTATAACTTATTATTCAATATTTGTCTTTCATTATATTTTTCTAATAGACCAAAATATTGCAAATGTATCCTATGCTTCAGAAGACATAAAATTAATTTTAATTAAATGTATTTAAATTATTATTCCCATGACACAATCCTTTAAAGTGATGGTAAATGTTCCCCTTTACAGTGTCCATTTTTAGGACATTGTCAAATGTCATAGTCACATAGCATATTTAGTGCAAATTTCCACATGACTCTGACAAACACTTTGATTTCTGACAAATTAAAGGTCCTAGTCGCTGTTGCTTTCATAGTCACTTGGCATTTCAGCTTGATCAAAATGCCCTGTGACTCTGACCGTGACCATGAAAGGTCATTGTCGCAGTCATAGTCGCTTGGCATTTCAGCTTGACCAAAATGCCATATGACTCTGACAGTGGCTGCGGCCATCAAAGGTCATTGTCGCGGTCATAGTCACTTGTAGGGCTGGGCGATATGGCCATGAAATATTGTGATTTTTAAAAAATAACTATTAAATATACATTTATCAATAAAAAATGCATTAAACGGTACATAATCTTATGAATAAATATAAGCTCACAATAAGTTTATTGCTCCCAACTTGAACCACATGGAGACCGCCAGACCACCGCCACACCAAGGCCTGTTGCTACCGCTGCTCCCGCCACTACGCTGCGCCATACCTGCCAAGTGCCAACATTTCCAAATAGGAAAGAGGGACACCCCAACCCCTCCCCCCTGGGCAAAAGTATTTTGTATTGGGCAGGAGCAGGGTTGGGAAATGGCTTAAATTCAGTCATAAATATATATTTAAATACTCTTAGCAATCCAACACTCAGTGAGAGTGGATGCTTGATGTCTGTCCCTAAATCCTGGCACACACACACTGCAGAGCTTACAGATAAACACTACACAGAGTATACACACATGTAAACAGTCTACATATACATACATGCAGACACAGCAACTTTCATGCAGACACACAGCAACATACACACACTACATATACATACATGCAGACACAGCAACTTTCATGCAGACACACAGCAACATACACACACTACGTATACATACATGCAGACACACAACAACATACACACACTACATATACATACATACAGACACAGCAACTTTCATGCAGACACACAACAACAAACACACTACATATACATACATCCAGACACACAGCAAAATACACACACTATTGCAGAAGCCAAGGAAATAATTTACATATAGACATGAGTAGGATACTCCAAAAAGTTAGGAATTATATTACATCTACCACTTTATAGGATCCATACCCTCTATGTGGCTTAATTGGTTAATATTAAAAGGAAATAAAACCATTTTTTTAAAGATTATTAACCTGAAAATATAAAATATCTTAAAAACATACTGTGTATTGTTCTAAAAAGTATGTGCTTTGATCTTATTTTGCTGCTGTTTTTATCCTAAAAAAGATGAACCCTTTCCTTGCCCTGGGTAAGAGATTTAGGAGCAATACATGGTGGTTCCAGTATGTACCATAAAACATTGGCCCAAGTTGAAAACACAAGCACCTAGATTACGAGTCTTGTGTTAGGGTTAAAAAGCAGCGTTAAGAGGTCCTAACGCTGCTTTTTTCCTAACGCTGGTATTACGAGTCTTGAAATGACAGGCTCACCACTCACTTTTTTGGCCAGAGTCGTTAATACTGCAAATCCACTTACATAAATTGCGTATCCTATATTTTCAATGGGACTTGCATAACGCCGGTATTACGAGTCTGCAAAAAAGTGAGCGGTACAGCCTCTCCTGTCAAGACTTGTACCGCATTTAAAAGTCAGTAGTTAAGAGTTTTATGGGCTAACCCCGTAGCATAATACTCTTAACTAAAGTGCTAAAAAGTAGAACACCCATAAACTACCTATTAACCCCTAAACCGAGCCCCCCCCCCACATCGCAAACACAAAAAAAAAAAAAATTGTAAAACAATAATTGTAAGGGGCGGCAGATTAGGGGTTAATACTATTTAACTAGTGTTTGCGATGCGGGAGAGTGGCGGTTTAGGGGTTAATATGTTTATTATAGTGTCGGCGATGTCCGGAGCGGCAGATTAGGGGTTAATAAATATAATGTAGGTGTTGGCGATGTCGGGGGCGGCAGATTAGGGGTTAATAAGTGTAAGATTAGGGGTGTTTAGACTCGGGGTTCATGTTAGGGTGTTAGGTGTAAACCTAAATTTAATTTCCCCATAGGAATCAATGTGGCTGCGTTAAGGAGCTTTATGCTGCTTTATTGCAGGTGTTAGGCTTTTTTTCAGCCGGCTCTCCCCATTGATGTCTATGGGGAAATCGTGCACGAGCACGTACAAACAGCTCACCGCTGACTTAAGCAGCACTGGTATTGGAGTGCGGTATGGAACACAAGTTTGCTCTACGCGTAAGTGAGCAGTGACAATAACGTGCAAGTTAGTACCGCACCCCTCATAACGCAAAACTCGTAATCTAGCCGAAGGAAAACTAAGGTTAAACTAAAATTACAGAAAATAAAAAAGTCTTACATTACAGAAAATAAAAAAGGCTAACATTACAAAAAATAATAAACCACATTATCCAAATTAAAAAAATGAAACCTAATCCCTATGAAAATAAAAAATCCCCCCTAATCTACGAATAAACTACCAATAGCCCTTAAAAGGGCTTTTTGTAGGGCATTGCCCTAAAAAAAATCAGCTCTTTTACATTAAAAAACATAATTTATGCTTACCTGATAAATTTATTTCTCTTGTAGTGTATCCAGTCCACGGATCATCCATTACTTGTGGGATATTCTCCTTCCCCAACAGGAAGTTGCAAGAGGATCACCCACAGCAGAGCTGCTATATAGCTCCTCCCCTAACTGCCATATCCAGTCATTCGACCGAAACAAGCCGAGAAAGGAGAAACCATAGGGTGCAGTGGTGACTGAAGTTTAATTAAAATTTAGACCTGCCTTAAAAGGACAGGGCGGGCCGTGGACTGGATACACTACAAGAGAAATAAATTTATCAGGTAAGCATAAATTATGTTTTCTCTTGTTAAGTGTATCTAGTCCACAGATCATCCATTACTTGTGGGATACCAATACCAAAGCTTAAGTACACGGATGATGGGAGGGACAAGGCAGGAACTTAAACGGAAGGAACCACTCCCTGTAGAACCTTTCGCCCAAAAACAGCCTCCGAAGAAGCAAAAGTATCAAATTTGTAAAATTTTGAAAAGGTATGAAGCAAAGACCAAGTCGCAGCCTTGCAAATCTGTTCAACAGAGGCCTCATTTTTAAAGGCCCAGGTAGAAGCCACAGCTCTAGTAGAATGAGCTGTAATTCTTTCAGGGGGCTGCTGTCCAGCAGTCTCATATGCTAAACAGATTATACTCTGAATCCAAAATCCGGAGGCCTTTTGACCTCTCCTCTGTCCAGAGTAAATAACAAACAGGTGAGATGTTTGGCAAAAATCTTTAGTAGCCTGCAAGTAAAAACTTCAATGCACGGACTACGTCTAGATTATGCAAAAGACGTTCCTTCTTTGAAGAAGGATTAGGGCATAATGATGGAACAACAATCTCTTGATTGATATTCTTGTTAGAAACCACCTTAGGTAAAAACCCAGGTTTTGTACGCAGAACTACTTTATCTGAATGAAAGATCAGATAAGGAGAATCACAACTTAAGGCAGATAACTCCGAGACTCTTTGAGCCGAGGAAATATCCATCAGAAAAAGAACTTTCCATGATAGAAGTTTAATATCAATAGAATGAAGGGGTTCAAACGGAACCCCTTGAAGAACGTTAAGAACCAAGTTTAAGCTCCATGGGGGAGCAACAGGTTTAAACACAGGCTTAATTCTAACTAAAACCTGACAAAATGCCTGAACGTCTGGAACTTCTGCCAGACGATTGTGTAAAAGAATAGACAGAGCAGAAATCTGTCCCTTTAAAGAACTAGATGATAGTCCTTTGTCCAAACCCTCTTGGAGGAAGGACAATATCCTAGGAATCCTAACCCTACTCCATGAGTAATTCTTGGATTCACACCAATGAAGATATTTACACCAAATCTTGTGGTAAATTTTCCTGGTGACAGGCTTTCGTGCCTGTATTAAGGTATCAATTACTGACTCGGAGAAGCCACGCTTTGATAGGATCAAGCGTTCAATCTCCATGCAGTCGGTCTCAGAGAAAGTAGATTCGGATGATTGAAAGGACCTTGTATTAGAAGGTCTTGTCTCAGAGGCAGAGTCCATGGTGGAAAGGATGACATGTCCACTAGGTCTGCATACCAGCTCCTGTGTGGCCACGCAGGCGCTATCAATATCACCGATGCTCTCTCCTGTTTGATTTTGGCAATCAGACGAGGGAGCAGAGGAAACGGTGGAAACACATAGGCCAGGTTGAAGAACCAAGGCGCTGCTAGAGCATCTATCAGTGCCGCTTCTGGGTCCCTGGACCTGGATCCGTAACAAGGAAGCTTGGCATTCTGGCGAGACGCCATGAGATCCAGTTCTGGTTTGCCCCAACGGAGAACCAATTGAGCAAACACCTCCGGATGGAGTTCCCACTCCCCCGGATGAAAAGTCTGATGACTTAGAAAATCCGCCTCCCAGTTCTCTACCCCTGGGATATGGATCGCTGATAGGTGGCAAGAGTGAGTCTCTGCCCAGTGAATTATCTTGGAGACTTCTGACATCGCTAGGGAACTCCTGGTCCCCCCTTGATGGATGATGTAAGCCACAGTCGTGATGTTGTCCGACTGAAATCTGATGAACCTCAGTGTTGCTAACTGAGGCCAAGCTAGAAGAGCATTGAATATTGCTCTTAACTCCAGAATATTTATTGGGAGGAGTTTCTCCTCCTGAGTCCATGAACCCTGAGCCTTCAGGGAGTTCCAGACTGCACCCCAACCTAGAAGGCTGGCGTCTGTTGTTACAATGGTCCAATCTGGCCAGCGAAAGGTCATACCTTTGGACAGATGGACCCGAGATAACCACCAGAAAAGAGAATCTCTGGTTTCCTGATCCAGATTTAGTAGAGGGGACAAATCTGTGTAATCCCCATTCCACTGAGCATGCATAATTGCAGCGGTCTGAGATGCAGGCGTGCAAATGGCACTATGTCCATCGCCGCTACCATTAAGCCGATTACTTCCATGCACTGAGCCACCGTGGGGCGCGGAATGGAGTGAAGAACACAGCAAGCATTTAGAAGTTTTGATAACCTGGACTCAGTCAGGTAAATTTTCATTTCTATAGAATCTATCAGAGTCCCTAGGAAGGAAACCCTTGTGAGAGGAGATAGAGAACTCTTTTCTTTGTTCACTTTCCACCCATGCGACCTCAGAAATGTCAGAACTATCTCTGTATGAGACTTGGCAATTTGAAAGCTTGACGCCTGTATCAGGATGTCGTCTAGGTAAGGAGCCACCGCTATGCCTCGCGGTCTTAGAACCGCCAGAAGTGAGCCCAGAACCTTTGTAAAAATTATTGGGGCTGTAGCCAACCCGAATGGAAGAGCTACAAACTGGTAATGCCTGTCTAGAAAGGCAAACCTCAGGAACCGATGATGATTCTTGTGGATCGGAATGTGAAGGTAGGCATCCTTTAAGTCCACTGTGGTCATGTACTGACCCTCTTGGATCATGGGTAAAATGGTTCGAATAGTTTCCATCTTGAATGATGGAACTCTGATGAATTTGTTTAGGATCTTTAGATCCAAAATTGGTCTGAAGGTTCCTTCTTTTTTGGGAACCACAAACAGATTTGAATAAAACCCCTGTCCTTGTTCCGTCCGCGGAACTGGATGGATCACTCCCATTACAAGGAGGTCTTGCACGCAGCTTAGGAATGCCTCTTTCTTTATCTGGTTTGCAGATAATCTTGAAAGGTGAAATCTCCCTTGTGGGGGAGAAGCTTTGAAGTCCAGAAGATATCCCTAAGATATGATCTCCAACGCCCAGGGATCCTGAACATCTCTTGCCCATGCCTGGGCGAAGAGAGAGAGAGTCTGCCCCCTACTAGATCCGTAGTTGGATAGGGGGCCGCCCCTTCATGCTGTCTTGGAGGCAGCAGCAGGCTTTCTGGCCTGCTTGCCCTTGTTCCAGGACTGGGTAGGTTTCCAGGCCTGCTTAGATTGAGGAAAAGTTCCCTCTTGTTTTGAAGTAGAGGGAGCTGATCCTGCACCTGCCTTGAAATTTTGAAAGGCACGAAAATTAGACTGTTTGGCCCTTGATTTAGCCCTGTCCTGAGGAAGGGTATGACCCTTACCTCCAGTAATGTCAGCAATAATTTCTTTCAAACCAGGCCCGAATAAGGTCTGCCCCTTGAAAGGAATGTTAAGTAATTTAGACTTTGAAGTCACATCAGCTAACCAGGATTTAAGTCATAGCGCCCTACGCACCTGGATGGCGAATCCGGAATTCTTAGCCGTTAGTTTAGTCAAATGAACAATGGCATCAGAAACAAATGAGTTAGCTAGCTTAAGTGTTCTAAGCTTGTAAATAATTTCAGTCAATGGAGCTGTATGGATGGCCTCTTCCAGGGCCTCAAACCAGAACGCCGCCGCAGCAGTGACAGGCGCAATGCATGTAAGGGGCTGTAAAATAAAACCTTGTTGAATAAACATTTTCTTAAGGTAACCCTCTAATTTTTTATCCATTGGATCTGAAAAATCACAACTGTCCTCAACCGGGATAGTGGTACGCTTTGCTAAAGTAGAAACTGCTCCCTCCACCTTAGGGACTGTCGGCCATAAGTCCCGTGTAGTGGCATCTATTGGAAACATTTTTCTAAATATAGGAGGTGGGGAAAAGGGCACACCGGGTCTATCCCACTCCTTACTAATAATTTCTGTAAGCCTTTTAGGTATTGGAAAAACATCAGTACTCACCGGCACTGCATAGTATTTATCCAGCCTACACAATTTCTCTGGCACTGCAATTGTGTCACAGTCATTCAGAGCAGCTAATACCTCCCCAAGTAACACACGGAGGTTCTCAAGCTTAAATTTAAAATTAGAAATCTCTGAATCAGGTCTCCCCGATTCAGAGACGTCACCCACAGACTGAAGCTCTCCGTCCTCAGGTTCTGCATATTGTGACGCAGTATCAGACATGGCTCTTACGCGCTCTGTATCTCGTCTAACCCCAGAGCTATCGTGCTTGCCTCTCAATTCAGGCAATCTGGCTAATACCTGTGACAGGGTATTATTCATGATTGCAGCCATGTCCTGCAAAGTAATCGCTATGGGCATCCCTGATGTACTTGGCGCCATATTAGCGTGCGTCCCTCGAGCGGGAGGCGAAGGGTCCGACACGTGGGGAGAGTTAGTCGGCATAACTTCCCCCTCGACAGACCCCTCTGGTGACAATTCTTTTATAGATAAAGACTGATCTTTACTGTTTAAGGTGAAATCAATACATTTAGTACACAATCTCCTATGGGGCTCCAGTAGCAAGTAGTTTCCTCTGTGTCAGACATGTTTGTACAGACTAGCAATGAGACTAGCAAGCTTGGAAAACACTTTAAACAAAGTTAACAAGCAATATAAAAAACATTACTTTGACTTTAAGAGAAACAAATTTTGGCAAAATTTGAAATAACAGTGAAAAAAGGCAGTTACACTAACAAAGTTTTTACAGTGTATGGAACAAGTAAGCAGAGCATTGCACCCAGTTGCAAATAGATGATTAACCCCTTAATACAAAAAACAGATTAACAAAACGAAAAATATGTTTTTTAAACAGTCATAACAACTGCCACAGCTCCTACTTTTGAAGCCTTTTGAGCCCATCAGAGATGTCCTATAGCATGCAGGGGACTGCTGAGTGAAGCTGAATGTCACAGTTTGTAATTTTAACTGCACCAACTGTAACTTTTATACTATAACAGTGGAAAGCCTCAGGAAACTTTCTAGCAAAAATAAAGCCAGCCATGTGGAAAAAACTAGGCCCCAATAAGTTTTATCACCAAAGCATATATAAAAACGATTAAACATGCCAGCAAACGTTTTATATTACACTTTTATAAGAGTATGTATCTCTGTTAATAAGCCTGATACCAGTCGCTATTAAATCACTGCATTTTCTAGCAAGTTCCATCCCTAGAAATATGTTTACTGCACATACCTTATTGCAGGAAAACCTGCACGCCATTCCCTCTCTGAAGTTACCTCACTCCTCAGAATATGTGAGAACGGCAATGGATCTTAGTTACTTCTGCTAAGATCATAGAAATCACAGGGATATTCTTCTTCTAATGCTGCCTTTGATAAAACAGTACACTCCGGTACCATTTAAAAATAACAAACTTTTGATTGAAGTTAAGAAACTAACTATAATACACCACTCTCCTCTTACTACGTCCATCTTTGTTGAGAGTTGCAAGAGAATGACTGGATATGGCAGTTAGGGGAGGAGCTATATAGCAGCTCTGCTGTGGGTGATCCTCTTGCAACTTCCTGTTGGGGAAGGAGAATATCCCACAAGTAATGGATGATCCGTGGACTGGATACACTTAACAAGAGAAATATACTAAGCCCCCTCTAACATTAAAACTGGCCACCAAGTTCCCCAAAATAAAAAAAAAGCTAACACTAATAAACCTAAACTACCCATTCACCCTAAAGGGGCATTTGTATGGGCATTACACCTTAAAAGGGCATTCAGCTCTTTTTCACTGCCCTTAAAAGGGCTTTCAGCTCTTTTTCAAATTGCCCAATGAATCCTAATCTAAAAAAAAACTAACCCTAAAGCCCAAATAGGTACTCACAGTTTCAGAAGTCCGGTGGAGAAGGTCTTCTTCCAGGTGGGTCATCATCTTCATCCAAAGCGAATGCGGCGGGGAGCGGAGGTCCGGAGCAGTCTTCCCAGATGTGGCGATAATCGGCGGTGGTCATCTGTGGCGGCGGCGTTCCTCAGCAGCGGCGGTGGTCCTCGGCAGCATGGAGGCTCCTCTTCATCCGATGTCCGTTGTATACCGAATATTGAATGCAAGGTACCGCAATCAATTTGGGGTACCTTGCATTCCTATTGGCTGAAACTTTCAAATCAACCAATAAGATTTAAGTAGCTCTCATCCTATTTCAAAATCAGCCAATAGAATAAGAGGTACTGAAATCTTATTGGCTGATTTGAACAGCCAATAGGATTTCAGTAGCTCTAATCCTATTGGCTGTTTTGAATTATTCAGCCAATAGGAATGCAAGGTACTCCAAATTGATTGCGGTACCTTGCATTCAATATTTAGTATATGACAGACATCAGATGAAGAGGAGTCTCCATGCCGGTAAAGACCACCGCCGCCGCTGAGGACCGCCGACGCCGCCACAGATGACCACCTCCGAGGATCACCACATCTGAGAAGACTGCTCCGGACCTCCACTCCGTGCCTCCTTTGCTGTGGATGAAGATGATGGACCCGCCTGGAAGAAGGCCTTCTCCGCCGGACTTCTGAAACCGTGAATACCTATTTGGGGCTTTAGTGTTATTTTTTTTTATTTTAGATTAGGGTTCATTGGGCAATTTAAAAAATAGCTGAATGCCCTTTTAAGGGCAGTGAAAAAGAGCTGAATGCCCTTATAAAGGGAAATGCCTATACAAATGCCCCTTTAGGGGCAATGGGTAGTTTAGGTTTATTAGTGTTAGGTTGTTTTTTTTATTTTGGGGGCTTTGGTGGGTGGGGGTTTTTACTGTTCGGGGTGACTTTGTTTATTTTTAATGTAAAAGAGCTGATTTCTTTAGGGCAATGCCCTACAAAAAGCCCTTTTAAGGGCTATTGGTAGTATTATTCCCTTCTCCTTTTTTCGCTTGTGTTTTTTTTTTTGTATAGTAAGTCTTCCCTTGACTGATTCATACCTTGTCTTTTTTTATCATGTCTGGACAATATCCTCTGTCCTCATACTTCTTTGCTAGTATTTTTGACTGTGTTAAATAGTCTTCATCAGTATTACAATTCTTGCGGATTCTAGTAAACTGAGTCTTGGAGATATTCTTTTTCCATTTCTCTAAATGACAACTAGCAGCGTAGATGTAGTTATTCGCAACCACAGGTTTAAAGTATGTTTTAGTCATAATCTTATTATTCTCAATCTTGATATCTAAGTCTAAGAATTGTATTTGTAATTTACTACTGACAGAGGTGAATTTTAAGTTACATTCGTTATTGTTCATTCTAGAGACAAACCAATCCAACTCTTCCTCATCTCCCTTCGAGACTATAATAATATTGTCTATATACCTTTTATAGAGAACCAGGTTTGCTCCCAGGTCGACTGAGTCTAGGAAAATATGTTCCTAGAGACCCATAAATAAATTGGCGTAACTGGGAGCAAACCTGGTTCCCATAGCAGTACCACAAAGTTGCAGGAAAAAACTTATCACCCAATGAGAAGAAGTTATGCTTTAAAATATATTCAATGCTATCCAAGATAAACATTTTTTGTTCTTTTTAATCGATACGTCCTTATCAAGATAGAACTGTATAGCCTCTAAACCTTTATTATGTTCTATATTTGTATACAGTGATGAAACTTCAAGATATAATCGTCTTCCCAAATTATATCTTCAAAAATCTTTAGGACTTCTGTAGAATCTTTCAAAAATGAGGGGAGGGTAGTTACATATTTCTGTAAATAAAAGTCGATGTATTCAGACAGATTAGCAGTGATGGACCCTATTCCGGAAATAATTGGGGCGACCTGGGGGGATGTTAAAGATTTGGTAAACAATAAAAAAGAGGTATTTTAGGAATTTTAACTAATAGGTATGCATATTCTTTCTCATTTATAATACCTGTGCCTTTAGCTCGATTTAAAAGCAAATCTAATTCATTTTTAAACAATTATGTGGGATCTTTGGATAATATTTTATATGTAGTTTTATACTCAAGTAGATCTTGTGCCATTTTTAGATATTGGTCTCTATCTAGGATGACTATGCCCCCACTTTTATCCGTACGTTTAATTATAACTTTTTTTTATTTTCCAAATTTTTTATTTCATTTAATTGTTTTCTATTCAAATTTGAATGTGTTTTTTCAATTTTTCTATGTTTATATTCCTAATATTATCCAAGACCATCTTTTCAAAGGTATCTATAGCCCCACCTTTAATATATTTTTGCCTTAAATTTGTATGTACATACAGGGAGTGCAGAATTATTAGGCAAGTTGTATTTTTGAGGATTAATTTTATTATTGAACAACAACCATGTTCTCAATGAACCCAAAAAACTCATTAATATCAAAGCTGAATAGTTTTGGAAGTAGTTTTTAGTTTGTTTTTAGTTATAGCTATTTTAGGGGGATATCTGTGTGTGCAGGTGACTATTACTGTGCATAATTATTAGGCAACTTAACAAAAAACAAATATATACCCATTTCAATTATTTATTTTTACCAGTGAAACCAATATAACATCTCAACATTCACAAATATACATTTCTGACATTCAAAAACAAAACAAAAACAAATCAGTGACCAATATAGCCACCTTTCTTTGCAAGGACACTCAAAAGTCTGCCATCCATGGATTATGTCAGTGTTTTGATCTGTTCACCATCAACATTGCGTGCAGCAGCAACCACAGCCTCCCAGACACTGTTCAGAGAGGTGTACTGTTTTCCCTCCTTGTAAATCTCACATTTCAAGATGGACCACAGGTTCTCAATGGGGTTCAGATCAGGTGAACAAGGAGGCCATGTCATTAGATTTTCTTCTTTTATACCCTTTCTTGCCAGCCACGCTGTGGAGTACTTGGACGCGTGTGATGGAGCATTGTCCTGCATGAAAATCATGTTTTTCTTGAAGGATGCAGACTTCTTCCTGCTTGAAGAAGGTGTCTTCCAGAAACTGGCAGTAGGACTGGGAGTTGAGCTTGACTCCATCCTCAACCCAAAAGGCCCCACAAGCTTATCTTTGATGATACCAGCCCAAACCAGTACTCCACCTCCACCTTGCTGGCATCTGAGTCGGACTGGAGCTCTCTGTCCTTTACCAATCCAGCCACGGGCCCATCCATCTGGCCCATCAAGACTCACTCTCATTTCATCAGTCCATAAAACCTTAGAAAAATCAGTCTTGAGATATTTCTTGGCCCAGTCTTGACGTTTCAGCTTGTGTGTCTTGTTCAGTGGTGGTCGTCTTTCAGCCTTTCTTACCTTGGCCATGTCTCTGAGTATTGCACACCTTGTGCTTTTGGGCACTCCAGTGATGTTGCAGCTCTGAAATATGGCCAAACTGGTGGCAAGTGGCATCTTGGCAGCTGCACGCTTGACTTTTCTCAGTTCATGGGCAGTTATTTTGCGCCTTGGTTTTTCCACACGCTTCTTGCGACCCTGTTGACTATTTTCAATGAAACGCTTGATTGTTCGATGATCACGCTTCAGAAGCTTTGCAATTTTAAGAGTGCTGCATCCCTCTTCAAGATATCTCACTATTTTTGACTTTTCTGAGCCTGTCAAGTCCTTCTTTTGACCCATTTTGCCAAAGGAAAGGAAGTTGCCTAATAATTATGCACACCTGATATAGGGTGTTGATGTCATTAGAACACACCCCTTCTCATTACAGAGATGCACATCACCTAATATGCTTCATTGGTAGTAGGCTTTCGAGCCTATACAGCTTGGAGTAAAACAACATGCATAAAGAGGATGATGTGGTCAAAATACTCATTTGCCTAATAATTCTACACTCCCTGTACAGATCATTATTTATCCCATTACTAATACTCATGCTCCTTTCATCTGTGGTTTTTAAAAAACATTTTTTAGATTTGTTTTATATATTTATGTACATCAGTATAGGTATTACATTTATCCAATCTTTGGGTTGGGACAAGAGACAAACCTTTACTTAATACTTCAGTTTGCTTTTCTTCTCATTTTAGTTTGCTCAAATTGTATATTCCTTTCTGGTTTATCTTTGTCCTATGTTTTTGGTTTGTCTGTTGTCCTCTCCCTCTATTTCCTCGTTTTCTGATGCCCTTCTTTTTCTTTGTATCCTTGAGGATTGGGGCACAAGTGTTGGATATACTTGTATATCCTTCTGAAAATCTCTGTGTAGGTCTTTGTTCCCTTTGTCTAAAAAAGGTACCTGGGGATTTTCATGTTGTTGGATTGAGGTAGTATATGATTTGGGTTCTTGTCTATAATGGGAATCATCCCTTAAGGGAGCAAATCTATTTGTAGTCACTATAGGAGTTCTTGAATTTTGGGTATTATAATTCTGATTATAATTATTTCTACTTTGATTGTAGTTATTTCCATATTGGCTATGATTCCTTCTATTTTTTACCTCACGCCATTCATAAGGATTATTATTATTTACTTGCTGTCCATAAAATAGTTTCTGATAGTAATTACCCGTATTCAAATTTATATTTTCATGTCCTTGGTCTTTATATCTATTCATATATTCCTGATATGGTTGTTGTCTAGAGGTATTATATCTAGTTTCACCTTTATTTTCTGATTCCTCTTTTTGTTTTACTGCTCTCCATGTATGTGTTATATATTTATCAGTGTCAGTACAGGATTGGAAAGCTGAGTAATTGTCCATGTCTCTTTTCAATTTCTTAACTTTAACTTGTATGATCTGATCTTTAATATTTTTTTAATTTATCTTTCGATGCTCTTTCTTTAGTCTTAAATTCTAAATTGTCTTTGAAATCTCTTAACTTTAACTATAGAGTCTTAACATTCTCTTCTGTTTGTTAAATAATTTAATTTCTATGTTCAACTAGTATTTTAGTTTAGTTGAAGCTTCATCTAATATGTTTTCTTTAAATGAATCATCCTCAATTTTAAATGAACACCCTTTTTTATACGTAAGCCCCTAGGTACAATGTTCTCTTTAATATATGTCTAAAAAAAAAGCACATTCTATTTTGTGTTTCAATTCTACAAGTGTGTTTCAAGTTCTGCCAATAAGTTGGATAACGTTTCTATATCCACAGTTAGCTCAGAGTTTTGAGCCTATGCGGCTGTAAGATCAGACACATCATTCCTGTAACTGTTTCAAACCGCGATACTGCGGACGCTTGCACACCACAGTGATTGGCATCGGTCTGTTGTGCAGAGCTGATTAATGCTTTCTGAAGTGTAAGTTCAGACATATTTGTTTTATGCAACCTACGTATATTGCACTAAGAAAAGTCTGTATTTACATCTGATTACAACATATTTGGAGAACAAAACTTGTTAAAGGTGGTTGGGATCATCCAGCTTGTATCTGATTTCAAAAGAGAACTTTCTGCTTTCCAAGACTATATAAGTCTTGGACTTTGAGCTTACACTTGAGTATCATTTTTTACCTTATTTGTGTGTGTGTTTGTTCATGAACTTTTGAATTTTTATGTGTATCATGCTTAATAAATTAAAATTGTATCCAACTTTTGAATCTGCATATAATCAAGATTGCTATATTATAATTACTCTATATTGATTGCTCTATTATAATTACTCTATATGAATTCCTTTGTATGAATTGATTAATTGCTCTATCTGATTTGTTCGATAATTTGTCAAAGACTTTTTTAATTTTAATCTTTATATGCCAATGTTCAAGATTGTCCTTATTTTACTGAATTTATTATTTTATAACATTGTTCTTCTCCTTTACACTATGAGGCCGAATGATCAAATGTCTGTCGGACCTGATCCGACAGTGCGGATCAGGTCCGACAGACATCGCTAAATGCGGAGAGCAATACGCTCTCCATATTCAGCATTGCACCAGCAGCTCACAAGAGGGGCCGCCAGCAGGGAGGTGTCAATCAACCCGATCGTACTCGATCGGGTTGAATTGTGGTGATTCTTGTCCGCCTCATCAGAGCAGGCGGACAGGGTTATGGAGCAGCGGTCTTTAGACCTCTGCTCCATAACTTGTGTTTCTGGTGAGTCTGAAGACACGCCAGAAACACGGCCCTTCAAGCTCCGTTCGGAGCTTGATAAATGGGCCTCTTTGTTTCAGCAGTCAGATCTGACAGCGCACAAATATTATTTTTAATTTTGAATCTAGTTGTCTTTTGGATAAATCTTTAGGGATTTTATTTTCATATATTTACTTAGTGTAAATATCCAGTGCTTTTTCCTATCTCTGTGGTAAAGTATAAACAGTTGCACATTCTCCAACATAACTTCCTCATTGTATCTATTCCTCTTTATACTGCTACATCGCTCCCTTAATTTTAACACTTTGCATCTTCCTCCCTTTTGCACTTGGTGCACTCATTCTCCTGTTTACAGATTGATTCTAAGGGGTCAATTTATTACAGTGCGAGAGGACATGATACGATAAATGCCGACAGCATGCACATTGCATGCACATCAATAAATGCCAACAGCATATGCTGTCGGCATTTATTATTGCACCAGAAGTTCTTGTGAACTGCTGGTGCAATACCGCCCCCTGCAGATTTGCGGCCAATTGGCCACTAGCAGGGGGTGTCAATCAATATGATCAGGTTGATTTCTGTTCGCCGCCTCAGAGCAGGCAGACAGGTTATGGAGCAGTGGTCTTTAGACCACTGCTTCAAAACTTCTGTTCAGGCTCGTCGGAAACATGGGGCATTATTGTTATTATTAATAATAATATTGATAATTATTATAATAATAGTGAGGTATGTCTGAGCTGTGCAAGACTATCACATAAACAGAATCAACCACTAAAACTAATTTTATATAAAAACAAATTTTCGTTTGGTTTCTCATTAATTTCCAAATTTAATGTTACCATCTTTTTATGTTGTTTTAGGCAATAGCTTGGTATGTTTTATAAAAATGAAAGTAGGATACACTCTAAAATGGTGCCATTTTATTAAATTCCATCTTCACATTTTACATATATATAAGGTTTGTTTTAATGTGCATGTTACATTTACATAATATTACAAAGTGTCCTAAGCAACTTAGTTGCCATCCATTTCCAATTTTCCACATACAAAATCATGATAAAGAATACATTGCCTTAAGAAAAAATAATCAATAGATCCATGATCACAGATAATGTAAATATTCCAACCCTTTCTATTAAGATACAATCAGACTGTTCTTTTGGAGCATAAATAGCTATGTGTGTACGATCTTTGTAGTCAATAATGAGGCAGGTTACAAATGGTGCCCAAAATAATTAATTATTTTTTACTCAAACGCAAACATCATTCAAAGTTTACTTTTAACACAAGCCGGTCAGCGCATATTACAAGTTGAAAGTAAATTGATTGTGCATAAGCAAAACTTTATGCACACTAACTTCAGGACTTTGGATATCGCAACAGTGTTATCTTCATCTGCACATAGGGCTCCATGTACAAAGCAGCGAAAGCTGCTCCGGAGCCTTTGCAGGGCAGGTTCGCATATGCGAGCCTGCTTCCTGCATGTAAGAAGCAGCGGTCATTAGACCGCTGCTTCCTACACCCTACGCCACCTCTTAGCTGGCGAAGCAAAATCACAGAGAGCACGCTCGCTCTCTGTGATTGACAGCCCCTTCAGTCGCGTGATTGGTCGCGCGATTGAAGGGGCGGGCATTACACTCTACGATCAGTGTGTAATGATTCATATGGGCAAGCGGATCAACAGATCCGCTGCCCGTGTGTAGCGAAGGCAGGCGGACAGCTTCGCGAGTTGAGAAGCTGTCCGCCCGCCATTTAGTACATGGCGCCCATAGACTTCAATGCACACTAACTCGACACTGCGTTAGACCTACAGCGCTATGTTCTTCACATAGAAGAAAATGTTCTTTTTATTTATATATATATATAAAATGCCCACAGAAATAATAAAGATCAGTGTAGGCACTGCAAAAATGTATTGCTTCCGTTCTGTGCTTGCTAAACTGAAGTGAATCTTACGGCTTGTCATGAAGACAATATCACTGATCTGTGAGTGAGCACCACTTCTGGTACAGGGTCACAAGACTTCTTAAACTCCAAGATGACGATGCTCAGTGTGAAGATGCAGAGCTTCATTAACCAGCACTTTTGAAGGCCTAAAATAAGAGAATAGTTTTGAAGAGAGCTGCAGACAGGAATAAAAACAATAGCATGGTGAGTAGTAGCCCTTCTACTGTAGTTGTACCTCAGCAGTGTACCGTCCCTTTAATAATTTCAAAATGTCAGGAATAGCTCGACTTCTTGTTTGTGGTTTTAAATCCTCTCATAGTGGCCTCTATATGGATTGGATATCTCAATAGATAGTAACGAAACCATTATTATTATTCTGCCGCTCGTGTTATGATCTGCCGTTGTCTCATTCCTTTCATTTTACAATCTGTCATTGAACATACAGCAGTAAATAACTGACTTTTTATTTGTAATATAAGTTAGTAAACGCTTTTTGTAAAAAGTTTACTCTCAATTATAATTTTATTGAATTCACTTTCAACAAAGAAATGTATGCTGGGAATTTTTACAGTCTGGAACTTTTCTGCCACCTTTAGCTAATAAAGAATAAATACTAATTGAACAGAATTTAATACATCATCTAATTTATTAAAACTATCAACTGCACATTTTGATGCTGATCAACAATGAGAAAGAAATTAATGAGCCCACAATGATTACGTAATGAGATCATGAAAATTATACAATTTTAAAGGGTTACTAAACCAAAAAAAATATTTTTTTTCATGATTCAGATAGAGCATGCAATTTTAAGCAACTTTCTAATTTACTCATATTATCTTCGTTCTCTTGCGATCTTTATTTAAAAAGCAGGAATGTAAAGCATAAGAGCCGGCCCATTTTAGGTTCAGCACCATGGATAGCGCCTGCTTATTGGTGGCTGACATTTAGCCTCCAATAAGCAAGCATAACCCATGTTCTGAGCCAAAAATGGGCCAGCTCCTATGCTTTAGATTCCTGCTTTTTAAATAAAGATAGCAAGAGTATGAAGAAACATTGATAATAGAAGTAAACTAGAAAGTTGCTTAAAATTGCATGCTCTATCTGAATCATTAAATAAAAAATTTGGGTTTAGTGTCCCTTTAAACTCAAACGCTACTCTTGAAGAAAAAGATTAGTTTTACCATGATGTAAATAATTTTGTATAAAGTTCAAACTAATGATCTTATGCAAGAAAAAAATTGAAATCACATTGAATGAAATCATATAAGCTTTTTCCTTTCATTTTTTTGGCTGATTTGAATTTGAAGATTCAAATCAGCCAATAGGAATGCAACGGTACCCCTATATAAAATTGGTACCTTGCATTCACTATTCAGTGTGCTGCTGGAGACCGCATGAAGAGGAGTTCCGTGTCGTAGAAGATGGACCCGTGATGGAGATGGACCCGCAATGAAGATGGATGAAGATGGAGCGCCGCCAGGATGAAGATTATCATCGGTGAGTACCAACTTTGGGGTTAGCATTAAGTTCCTTTTTATTTTTTGTGGTGTTTTTTTTTATAGATTAAGGTTTTTTATTTTTTAGGGCAGCAAAAGAGCTGAATGAATTAATAGTTTAGTTATATACTTTGCGGGGAAGGCAGATTAGGGAATAATAGTTTATTTATGTACTTTGCAATGTGGGGGGTGACAGTTTAGGGGTTAATAGTTTAAATAAGTGTTTACAATTTAGGGGGATGGCGGTTTAGGGGTTAATAGGCTAGGGGCTTATGGTAGGGTGTTTTTTTAAAAAAAAATTCTCCATTGACTTCTATGAGGAATGCGAAAATGCAAGTTCGTTTACGCGAGTAGGGTGTACACTTTTTTGTCTCCATTGGTTTCTATGGGGAAATAAATGCACATGCATGTGAATAATCAGGTTAGGATTTTTTTGCACTTTTTGGGTTACTGATTGCGCAAAATACGTTTTTTTTTCAGCTTGTAATACCAGCGGAAACCAACAAGCGCAAAAAGCTTAATACTTTCGATGTTTTCGTTAACGAAAAAAATAATTTACCGCAGCACTTGTCATCTAGCCCAATATGTGTAGGTTTATCACTGAAACATGGTGTAACATATGCCTGCCTGATATCACTGTCCCTTTAAGACTGCCTTCCCTGCTACTGACAATCATGCTGGTTTGGGCAGTATCTGCATTCAACTTACCTGCCTAATTAATCATTCATGCACCTAATTCCCTCAGCCTCTTTTTAAACCATCTCAGGCCTAATGTGCATTGCATTAGCTTTAAAGTTTTGTTCCAGAACAGAGGTCTGTGACTGTTTCAGCATGGATTTTACCAGCATATTCAAACTACAGCCTTTCCTTTTATCTATGCTTAAAATTATCTAATCGCAAGTATCCATATAAATCCATTTTGTTTCCTGGACACTGCTACTTAAGCTCTGAATTTATTCTAAATTACAAGTATGCATTTGGTTATAATCACTCTCTAATTACTACAACAGCATCTTACTCAGAACTTTATAACTATTCTCTGCTACAAGTTGTCATAGCTGAAATATCCTCCTCCAAATATGTTAATATATTCAGAACTCTGCATCTATGTGTTCAGTTAAACAGCTCTCCTGTGATTCTCCAATATATACACAAACAGTATTTAATGCCTTAATTTTGCAACTTGTCTATCACCTGTGCTGCTCTGCTTATTACTGACATACAGCTCTATATAATATTATGTACTGTGAACCTGCAACAAACCTTAGTTTGCATCTATGAGTCAATCTCCTACCAGTTTACTCTGAAGCCTGAACATCCTACATTGCTATATTTTTCTCTCATGAATTCTGCAGCTACTCCTATTAACTAACTATAAGTCACAGTGAAGCCAGAATATATTGTATACATATGTTGCACTCTCCATGAATTCTACAATATCTTCTTTCAACTATGAATCACAGAATATCATCTATCCACATCCAGGATACTCTTCCTCGGGTCAGGGATTAGGGCCTCCAATTCCCTACCACTGCCCCGATGGTCTGTGTCCTGAGCGCATATACACCGGAACATGACACATGGTCTACAATGGGGATAAAATGTGAATAGCACCTAAAAACTCCAAAGCAGCTCAGTACAGGGGTGGAAATGGCTTATTAATTAAGGGATTAAATTAATCTGATCCCACACTTGCAGCCTACTGACTATCCCCAGACACGTTATATGGGAGAGACTATGAGAAAGGCCAGGGATAAAAACTGGTGAGCATAACTCAAACAAGAAATAAGGATTGTATTTTCAAATTTAAGTTCCCTTCAGTGATGGAGCTTACGTGAGTCAAGTTTGCTTTCAGTTGGTAGACCATTTCTTTAAACCTCAGAAGGGAGATAATAAGGTCTTTATTACTTCACCAAATTAGGGAGCGCTAACTATGGTCGGAAGTAGTGTCCATATTACAAGTTAAAAGTAAATCGGTTTGGGGGCGGAGCCTGGCCGTGCTGGAGAATGGCCGTGATTAAGTAAAGCTCCTGAGCCTAAAGCTGGCCTTACACTGCAAAGCCCACTTAAAAGACTGAACTTATGATATGAGCACGGGAGCCGAGGGGGTGCATAGCAGCATAACAAAACTGCCCTTAACTGCCCAAAAGGATTGAAGCTGACAAGGCAGCGCCCGTAGCAGGCCACAGCCTGACTAAAATGTGCGTCAACGGACCCGAACGCATGTTCTCAACCTACACTGCTCGCTTCTGTGGCTGGTAACTGTATAAACCCTAGAACCAGTGGATCGCTACAAATGAGGCATAGAGGCACCCACTAGTCCATCCGGCAACAGCCCCTAGCAACGCAACTAGGCCGAAACTGACAGGCATAAATTGACTAGATGTCAGAGCCCGGTAAGCACATATGAAACGCAAGGGCGGGCAGCCACCTGGGAAGGCACTTGGGCAATAGAGATAAGTAGAGACTGGAAAAGGATCAGTGGCAACAAAGCATAAGCTATAACAAGGAGCCCAGTACCACACAATCAGAAAATAAGCTGAGAAACACAAATAAACAACGCCACTGATACAAGGGGTGTAATAAACAAAGAGGTACATAGTCCTTAGTGCTGGAAATTGGGCTGAGATATTATCAGTGAGCCTGTCTTGTAGTTTGTATCCCCTAGCAGAGTGAGCAGTGTTTAAAGGACAGTTCTATTACTTTGATGTGCTGATGGTGAGATTGAAATAGTGATCTTTGCGACCCCTGCATGCTAGCAGTACACCTGTGTTTAAGGGACAATTGTATCTACACAAGGAACCTCACGCCTCCTATAGCAAAGGTAAAAGCATTTTGGAAGTCCCAGAGCAAACTAATATGGCGCAAAAGAGACCTAATGCCCCAGATAAGGGGACTAAAACAAGGAACATGAATTACTTTCTTAAAAATGCAGATGTACAAGTGTCAGATGATATTCATACATTGCAACAAAATAAAGATGAGGATCCCATGCAAGCTTCTTCGACCCACCATGTCCCCCCCGCAATATGTCACAAAGGAGGACCTTAAAACCCTCTCATCAAAAGAGGATATTAAAGAAGTGGTTTCCGAAATTAAAAACCTGTTTAGTGAGTTGCGTAGGGATGTAACTGACTTATCACAAAGAGTCACAACCATTGAGCAGTCTCAGGACACGCTGCAGGTGCATTTGAAAGAAAATACTTCCCAGACACAACAGACAACTAACAAGGTTCAGAGCCTAATGGACCATATTGAAGATTTAGACAACCGCAGTCGGGGAACAATTTGCGAATTAGGGGGGTCCCTGAATCAATCAATCCAAATGCCTTGCAGGGCTACCTACAGGACCTATTCAGGATGATCAAGGGAACACCAATGGCGCAGGAGGTCGATATTGAAAGAGCCCATAGGGCCTTGCGCCCAAAGCCGTCACCAAAAGCACCTCCAAGGGATGTCATCCTCAGATTGCTGAATTATAAAGATAAAGAAGAGATACTTAGGAACATCAGGAACAAACATCCTATACAACATGCAGGAGTACCGCTTCAAATCTTCTCTGATCTCAGCCCAGCAACACTACAGAAACGCAGGGATCTGCGTTTCCTCACCTCCATCCTGCAGGATAACAAGATTTTGTACAGGTGGGGTTTTCCTACAAGCATCATAGCTACCAAAGGTGACAAAACAGCACTGTATAGGACATTAAATGATCTAGAAGGCTTCGGCAATACACTGGGCATAGCAACACCGAGCCCAGATAGTGATACTCCCCGACCCCTGACCGCGGAAGAGAATCAGCACCAAACCTGACCTGACCTGTACTGTAAGTTGTTGAACTTTCTTTTTCCCTCGTTTTGCTTGCCTCTAAGTGAAGGTGATACTGACACATGCATACCATATGGACTATGGAAGGCCAACTCAGTATAAGTTTGTAAATCCTTACCCCTCCCCTAGGAATAATATATGCACCCCTTGGTTCCTATGTTAAACTTTGCATATTGAAATGTTTTATTATTGCTCATTTCTTCAGTTTAAACTTTAGCAGTGTGATAATTCGTTATAATGTTTTGTCTTGTATTTATGTACCATATAGGCCAGCTACAGGCACATTCCCTGCAGAGTAATCTTCTGTTTTAAAAAAAGAAAAATAGTGTTATAATAAGTTGTATTATATATTTGATTTAGCGACATTAGTAATTACTCTTGTTTACATCCTAGAGCACACACGTCTAAAAAAGTTATATGAAGTCTGTGTGCCCAGATCCAAGAGCCTGTGACATACTTATCATCTTTTGTGGCCTTTTTTTTTTTTCTCTTTACATTCCTTTCCTTCTTTCTCCCTTCTTCCTCTCCCTTACCCCGACACCATGATGCCCCTTCAGCACAAATCGAGAATTCACCCACTTAAATTCCTCACGATTAATGTGAAGGGTCTAAACAACCCAGGGAAGAGATCCATAGTCTCCCGGGAACTACACAAATTACAGGGGGATATAATTCTCATCCAGCAATCGCATTTTGCAAAAAGTAAAGAACCTAAGTGGCATAACCATAGGTACCCCATGGCATATTTCTAATCTGGTCCCCGCAAGCAAAACGGGGTGGGTATCCTCATACGCCGTAGAACGCCATTTCAACTACAAAAGATTGAGAGGGAAGGTTCCTTATGGTTGTGGGCCTTATACATGGCAGGCAAGCAACATTAATTAACGTATAAGCCCCTAATGCGGCACAACACACCTTCTTCAAGACAATTTTGAGTAAACATTTAGAACACGCCAAGGGTATATTGATACTGGGGGGGGACTTTAATGCGCCACTAAACCCAAGATATGACACTTCTAATGGAACCTCAAGTGTCCCACATCACATACTGAAACATATAAACACAACAATTAAAAACCACTTGCTGCACGACATTTGGCATACATTGCACCCCACAGACGCTGACTACACGTACTACTCAAGTCCACACAAGAAATATTCCCGCATAGACTACTTCCTGACTGACTCCCAGGGAATTGCATATGTGACAAACAGCGACATCTCACCCATAACATGGTCTGATCATGCATCTGTCTCCTTTGCAATGATGTGGCCGGACACACCTACAACCCCTTATATTTGGCGACTGGATGACACCCTTTTGGATAATATGTTGGTCAGGGAGGATATGACCTCCAGTATCACGGAATACTTTGAATTAAATGTGACAGAAGAACTACCTTTGTCTACTGTATGGGAAGCACACAAAAGTGTCGTTAGGGGGCACATTATTGAACATAAGGTCAGGTTGGTGCGGCAGAGCAGGGAAAAATATAACCGCATACTAGACACTATCAAGACACTAGAAGAACAACATAAAAAAAACCTACAAGCTGACACTGATGCCAAACTGACTCAGGCCAGACTAGACTTTAAACAACTTTTGCAAGAGGAAAACTAACAAAAAGCGCTATGGTTAAAGCAGGAGGGGGACAAATCTGGAAAACTGTTAGCCAGAGCACTTAAACGATCACAACTGAAATCATATGTCTACACTATAAAGGACAGCAAAGGTAAAACGTATAAAGATAGCCCCAGCATTGCGGAAATATTCTGCACATACTATAGTGGACTGTACAACCTTAAATCTTCTCAGGTAAATTTAACTCCTGACAAGGCCTCACAGCAGCAATTGGCACAGGAATATTTAAAAGACACACAGCTGCAGACATTAGAGCAAGACGCGATAGAGACACCCTAACACAAGAGGAAATACAAATAGCACTTAAAGACCTTCCTAATGGGAAGAGCCCTGGTCTGGATGGACTAGGGGTTAAATACTATAAGACTTTCCTGCCTATCCTGTTGCCACACTTTCAAAACCTGTTTAATGCTTTACCTGAGCTGGAGAAGTTGCCACCATTATGCTGACAGCGTATATAATTGTAATCCCAAAACAAGTGAAACCGACTGATAAACCACAAACTTACAGACCAATTTCGTTACTAAATACGGATGTAAAAATTCTAGCAAAAGCGCTGGCAAACAGGGTTAATAAGTTCTTACCTGGGCTGATATCTACGGACCAAGTGGGGTTTGTCCCGGGGAGGGAGGCGAGGGATAATACCCTCAAAGTACTGCAGATAATAGAATATTCCAAACAAGGAGGGGTGCCGTTTGCGCTGTTGTCGACCAACGCTGAAAAGGCGTTCGACAGGGTGAGCTGGCAGTTCCTTAGGTGCACATTAGAAAAAATGTAATTCGGGGAAAGATTTATTAAAACAGTTTTTAGCCTATACTCCACTCCAAACGCACAAATTAAAGTGAACAATGTTCTCTCTGATACACTAACAATATCCAATGGGACCAGGCAGGGGTGCCCATTGTCACCCCTGTTATTTGCTATCTCGATAGAAGCTTTAACGTGTAACATAAGAACCAACCAGCATATTAAGGGGATCCAACTGGGTGACAGGGAAAATAAAATAACTATGTATGCAGATGACCTGCTGTTTACAATTACAGATGTAGAAACGTCTATTCCAGCTCTTACGCAGGAATTCACTAAATATGGTGCAGTATCTCACTTTCATCTTAATGAGACTAAATCCGAGATTTTAGGTATTTCCCTGCCCCGGCCACAACGGCATGGTTAAAAGATCATAGCCCGTTTCTTTGTTCTAAACACCAAACTCCTTAAATACCTAGGCATCAACCTAACAGCCTCCACAACAGATATATTTGAGGCAAATTATGTAGCCCTTAAAAAAGTGATTGCAGCTGATCTCTCCTCCTGGAGACACAAAGCAATTTCCTGGCTAGGAAGAATTAATGTGATTAAAATGAATATCCTTCCAAGATTGTTGTATTTATTCCAGACTATTCCCATTCCCCTCCCATGTGCGTTCCTTCCCTCGCTACAAAAGCTTATAGAGGAGTATGTGTGGAAAGGGATTAAAAATAGGATTAATAGGGAGACCATGTACCTTCCAAGAGATATGGGGGGCCTCGGCCTTCCTGACCTCAGTCGATATAGAAGAGCAGTGCTGCTTCAGAGGGTGGTGGAGTGGTGCCAGGAAACACCCCAAAAAGACTGGATAAGGGTAGACAAAGCTATTCTACAGATTGGGGATATAGCCTCCCTCCTTTGGACAGACCCACTGGCATTGTGCATTTCCCTCTCTTGGAGGAACTTTTTAACGAATGGGATAATATTATCCGGACTAACACATATATTTCGACTGCATACTCCCCTCTGACACCGGTATATGGTAACCCAGAACTTCCACTACAGACTAAAATAGCCTCCATTCAGATGAAACTTCTAAATAACCACATAGGCTGTTTCATGACAAATGGCAGAATTAAAACACGGGAGGAGATCTTGACAGAATACCCTGACTATCCAGTCCCATGGTTTGTTTACCTTCAAATAGGCCACTATATCACTACACATAAATATAAACAACAGATGATGAGAGATCCAACGCCATTCGAAACGCTTTGCTTAAAACGATCAATCTCCAGGCACCTGATCTCTCTCATATACACTATGTTACTGCAACCCAGGGATGGGGCCCTCCCAACGTACACCAGAAAGTGGCATGACGAGTTTGGGACTGAACTTCAGGGGGAGGATTGGCTGCGGATTTTCCGAGCTGCCAAATACTTATCTGTATCAGCATGCATACAGGAATCTCATTACAAGCTGTTGCGCCGCTGGTACCTCACACCATCTCGGCTTAAGAGAATCTACCCTGGGGTATCAGACAGGTGCTGGCGTAGATGCGGAGAGACAGGCACTGTTCTGCATATCTGGTGGGATTGTCTCCTGTTGGGGTTTTTTTGGACAGCAGTGTGGGGAGAGAGTCAGAGAATACTGGAATTGGATATTCCAAAAACTCCAGAGACTCTGCTCTTACATTTTCCAAACAAAATTCAGAACCCTTTAAAAAAGACGCTACTGACGCTGATGCTGACTGCAGCAAAAAACCTGATTCCACTTCGCTGGAAGACGGCGTCAATCCCCACATTATCGGATTGGAGGCAGAGTGTGCAGAATGCTCTGCTGTTAGAAAAATATCATTATGTCCGGACATCTAAAGTAGATGCCTATGAGATGATACTACAGATATGGAAAGGGGGTAATTCAGTGACATAGAGAGTAAAATTGTGATGAGTTAGTGAGATGCCTGCGGGATAGGAGGTGTGTTAAACCCTGCTGTGAACCACCTCCTCCCATTTACCAGCTCCTTGATCACCCTCCAATCCCTGCATCCCCTCCCTCCCGCCCCTCCCCCCCCCCCCCCCCCCTGTTCGGAATGCCCCTTTCTCTCTTCTTTTTCCTCCTTTCTCTTTACTTTTTAAGGCTGATATGTGATTTAAGGTTAGCTGGGTCATAAGAGGCTGTGTACACTGGACCCAGCAAATCATTTGTGCTAAAATATGTTTTGAAATATTTGATTGCATCAAAGTTGTTCATAACCACTATGTTCTATAACTAGATGTATAAGGACTACAACAAGAAAAATGGAAAAAGTGAAAATGTAGAGCTATTTAAAGTACGTTATTTAGTTTACACTTAAAGGAGTTGGACATGTTTTATCATCAATGTGAGTTGGGCAGCAGGCCTAGCTCTAGGACAGCGTCTTCAATTTCTTACACGTCTAATATGTAACTAAATATTTACTGTATTTCTTTCTAGTGTGAACATAACAAAATTGTAAACCTTTTTTATCTGTTTGTAAGTTATTACCTACTACGGTTTTATCTTAATAAAAAAAAAGTAAATGGGTTTGCTCAAGCGCAATTGAATTTAGCGTGCGTCATTATAGCGCAACCTTAGAGCTCTGGTTAACTGTAACGCTCAAATAAAAAGTTGTACAAAATACATCTAAAATACATTTAAAAGTACAGTTACACTTATAATAACACTGTCTGATAAAAGTTATTTTAAAAAAAAATTCTACTAAAAAGTTGCTGAAAGATATGAAGTCTCAGATGTTAGAAAAAAAGGCTGCAAAGGGCTTTAACATAGAGATACATACATATACACGTCTAAATATGGATATGTATGTATATACAGTGCCCCCAATAATATTGGCACCCTTGGTAAATATGAGCAAAGAAGGCTGTGAAAATTTGTCTTTATTGTTTAACCTTTTGATCTTTTGTTCAAAAAATACACAAAAAGACTCTGCTCTCATGGATATCAAACAACTGTAAACACAACACAGGTTTATATAAAAAAAAAATCTTTGTTAAATATTTGAGATCATATGAGAAAAAATCTATTTGAAGTATGTTCCCATTGATATTTTACATTTTTATTACACCTGGGTAACTAGGAACAGGAAATACTGTAGTTCAACCATTACTTCCTGTTTTACATGGGGTATAAATAGGAGTTAACACATAGGCCAAATTCCCTTAGTAATTCATCACAATGGTTAAGACCAAGGAATATAGCTATGATGTGTGGCAAAAGGTTGTTGAGCTTCACAAAATGGGAAGTGGATATAAAAAAATAGCAAAATCATTGGAAATACCAATTTCCACCATCACCATGCAATAGCTAAGAAGTTCCAGTCAACTGGAAATGTTATTAATCAACCTGGCAGAGGATGTGTGTATATATTGTCTTAATGCACTGGGAAGAAGATGGCTTGAGTGGCCAAAATATCTCTAAGGATCACAGCTGGAGAATTGCAGAGGTTTGTTGCATCTTTGGGTCAGAATGTCTCCAAATCTTCAATCCGACGTCACCCACATCAACACAAGTTGTTTGGAAGTATTTCAAGAAAAAAAGCCTCTACTCTCATCCAAAAACAAACTCAAGCATCTTCAGTTTGCCGGACACTGGAACTTCAAATGGGATCGGGTTCTATGATCAGATGAAACCAAAATAGAGCTTTTTGACAATAAACACCATAGGTGGGTTTGGCGCACACATAGAGGTAGCCATATGGAAAAGTACCTCATGCCTCTGTTAAATATGGTGTTGGCTCTTTAATGTTTTAGGGCTGTTTTTCTGCCAGAGGACCTGGACATTTTAATATCAACAGATATTAAATTAACACCTGACTGTCTCTGCCAGAAAGCTTATAATGGGCAATGGTTGGATCTTTCAGTAGGACAATGATCCAAAACATACATCAAAATCAACACAAAAATGACTTACGAACCACAAAATCAAGGTCCTGCCATCCCTGTCCCCTGACTTGAACCCCATTGAAAACCTGAAGGTTGAACTGAAGAGTAAGAGTCCACCAGTGTCGAGCTCAAAATTTGAAGGCTCTGGAGAGATTCTGTATGGAGGAATGGTCTCAGATCCATTGCCATGTATTCTCTAACTTTACCAGGCATTATAGGAGAAGACTCAGAGCTGTTATCTTGCCAAAGGGAGGTAGCACATAGTATTGATAAACCTGAGTTGTGCTTGCAATTCTTTGATATCCTTGAGAAAAGAGTTTTTTGTGTATTTTTTTGAGCAAAATACCATATGTCTATATGTTTGTACGTATGTATTTATGTGTTTTACTGTATATTTACTGTACATATTTCACATTCCAATGTTCTTCACTTACAGAATAATGTCCATTTTATTCTTATATTTATTCTATATTTTTTCTATTCTATTTATTTATTCTATATATTTTTATTTATATATATATATATATATATATATATATATATATATGTGTGTGTGTGTGTGTGTGTGTGTATATACCTATAGTACATTATTTCTATGTGAAGAACATAGAAATGGAAACTATGCGTTTTGCACATCACGTTTCTCAATTTAGATCTCAACACGGTCAGGTTTGCGCAGATGAAAGTTTAGAATTCTTAAGACGTGTTATTGAAATATTATATGTAAAATATTTTTAAAAAATAATGTAAATTGGGGAAGCGGAGTCTGCAGCGCATGAGAATGGTTGCACGCTCTAATAGCTCTTATCCTGACTGTTTTAAAATTGACCCTAGAAGTCCAGAGCAGATTTGGACCTCATGAAAGCCTTTAATAATCTTCTGGACTTTCTCCCAGCACCAAGCGAATGCTAAATTTGACTACAGATGTGACAGCTCTTGCTGGGTTTAGAGGCCCGATCCAACATTGCATATGCGGCGGACATCTTTTTTACACTTTTTGGCCACGAGACTATAAAGATCCCTATGGACTCCAACTCGCACTAAGGATTGTGGCTCTCATTTGACATCTAGGATATCTTTATTCAACACCCACTTTCCACACCCATCACTGGTATACATCTATACCTGCCATGGAAAACACCTGCCAGATTCTAGCCGACCTTAGCAGCCTGCTAGACTCTTACCAACTTGCATTCACTGCAGCTCTAAAGAAAGCCCTCAACCTATCGGTTAATACTGGGTCCACGATAGAGGCCAGCCCATACCGGACCAATGAGAGCAGCGACAGTGGCAGTGTTCTAGGGCCCCGGCATCTGGATCAGAGCAGATGAAAGACTGAGGTGCGTCCTCTCCCGTCTTGGGACAAGCAAGTACTTCAGGTATGGGCATGGAAGTGGTCCGGTACATACATACAGGATTTTCCAAACAACAGAAGACTTGTAGTACAGGGATGGAGTGAGGTGGATACTTGCTATTCTATTGTCTAATGCATTATTTGTCCTCACTGCCCTCTCGTCAGGCCGACTCCAGGCGCGGCATCGGTTAGAGCTCTAATGGAACTGGACTCTTTCTTCCAATAGTTCTACTGTGGTTTGGACTGAAAGATCCCATTGCTCTTTCTTTAGCATAAGTTTTTGGTATTACACTACAGTTATAGGACTTTATGAAAGCAACTAAAGTGATAGGGTATGTCTAGGTTTTATGATATATACAGCATTGTGCTTTAAATGCCTTAGCAACTACGTATATAATTTATCCTTGAGTAATGGGGTTTGGGGACAGTATTCACACTTCATAATGGGCAATGACTGATCTACGTATACACTATGCAAAGCTCACAATGCAATTTAATACTTTATCTTTTATGTGTATGGCTTACTATAGATTGCCTTGTTAGGTTGGGTGCGCTTATCGTTGCCACCCCCCTACCTGTCCAAATAGTCATATATGGTTCTTCATTAATATAGCTCATCTTTAGCAGTTATATAAATACACTAGGTGGTTATTTTGATAAAAGTTGTTTAATATATTTATATTCCACATGACATTTATTATAGTTCCTGCTGGGAACTTATCTGTTTATATACTACTAGTTGGCCTGGTTGGTAGGAATGGCAATTAGCAATTAGCTTATGCATGAATGCGCTTAGATGGCGAAGCAGCTAAAAATCTAGTTAATATAAGATCTCACTATAGCTTTTATGGTCAATTTTATACTATTTACATAGGTTTTCTTTATCGGCTATTTCTTAGGGATCATGTTAATTGTTCCAATGTTCTTAGATATATAAGATTCTAGCTATAATGCTATAATACACAATCTCTTATAGCTTGGTATATTAATCATGCTGGTAATGGTTTATTGCCATGTGTTTAATACTGATATCCTTGTGTTCAATCCATGTTTGGGGTGAAATGTATCTATTGTGGTTTTAATATTAAATTCAGCCTTTGTACTATATCCCTGCTAGGGTTTGCTTCAGCTGTAAACCACTGTCAATGATGCATTCTGGCTCTGCAAATTAATGAGTTCACGGATGTTAACATCACTTTAATATGCCCATTTTCTCAATATGTCAAAATACAGACGAAAGATGTTTGTTAGTCTATTCCAAGCAGCTAAATACTATATGTTCCTTATTAATTTACACTTTTAGTTGGGTGTTAAACTTACAGAGCTCAATATATTTTTCTCCCTTTAGTTATGGACACTTGTTTATCTATATGGTTCATCTGTTGCTGGGTGTAGGGCCCACATCCAGTCAATAAGATTTATCATTTTTAATAAAGATATATTTAGGTTTACGCATAACTAACGCAGTCCATGCTATATTTTGCTGCTACGGAGATAGGTACATCATTTCAATGGAGTTACTTTTATTTGGAATATGTTTTTCATCCTCATCTTTATTTCATGTTGTTTATCCTTAATTTACTGAATATCTTGACTCTTCAATTAGTAATAGCAATAGGGTAAGTTGCCAGCTATTTGTAATACCAGCAGCGGTTGACTAGTTGAAGGCTGAAACTTTACATTACTGATGATCCCCTCATACATTCCGATATGCTGTAATGGGCTGATTAAGATCCTTAATGTGAATCCAGGTGAATTCTTGTTATGATATAAGATTAACCTCCGCCCCCCCATATAGAACTCTGGCAGTAGGGGATTGTGTTTAGGGTCCTATAGCGCGGTTTCCCTCTAAACATACCACATTTAGGAATAACTCTTCCCTGATTAGATACCCAGATCTAGGTGGCTCAGGTATGCTTTTGCTTACACTTTTTAGTTCTTTTTAATTATGAGCCACAGTTTGTTGTTTGTATATTGCATTATTTTGGGTTCATATGAAGATTATTATGTCATGTTATAATATAAATTTTATATTCATGTAGATTTTCCCACAACAGAACAAAATTCATGTAGATTTTCCCACAACAGAACAAAATATGATTGTACTTTTTAAACCTTATAATACATCATATGATACTGTCTATTACAAAATTATCTCCTACCTTAAGGTTCTTACTCTGTTTCTAAGTATTTGGGAAAATTTATACTACTTCTATCATATGTTCAATGTATATTACTACATGTCTAAACTCATATAATTTATATTGTCACTAGGTTAAAAAGCAGAAAATGTGAGGTTTATCTTCAACACGTATAGGCCTAGATTTAGAGTTTGGCGTTAGCCGTCAAAACCAGCGTTAGAGGCTCCTAACGCTGGTTTTTACCGCCCGCTGGTATTTAGAGTCAGTCAGGAAAGGGTCTAACGCTCACTTTGCAGCCGCGACTTTTCCATACCGCAGATCCCCTTACGTCATTTGCGTATCCTATCTTTTCAATGGGATCTTTCTAACGCCGGTATTTAGAGTCGTGGCTGAAGTGAGCGTTAGAAATCTAACGACAAAACTCCAGCCGCAGAAAAAAGTCAGGAGTTAAGAGCTTTCTGGGCTAACGCCGGTTCATAAAGCTCTTAACTACTGTGCTCTAAAGTACACTAACACCCATAAACTACCTATGTACCCCTAAACGGAGGCCCCCCCACATCGCCGCCACTCTATTAAATTTTTTTAACCCCTAATCTGCCGACCGCACACCGCCGCCACCTACGTTATCCCTATGTACCCCTAATCTGCTGCCCCTAATACCGCTGACACCTACATAATATTTATTAACCCCTAATCTGCCGCCCCCAGTGTCGCCTCCACCTACCTACACTTATTAACCCCTAATCTGCCGACCGGACCTCACCGCTACTATAATAAATGTATTAACCCCTAATCCGCCTCACTCCCGCCTCAATAACCCTATAATAAATAGTATTAACCCCTAATCTTCCCTCCCTAACATCGCCGCCACCTAACTTCAAGCATTAACCCCTAATCTGCCGAACGGACCTTACCGCTACTCTAATAAATTTTTTAACCCCTAAAGCTAATTCTAACCCTAACCCTAACACCCCCCTAAGTTAAATATAATTTTTATCTAACGAAATAAATTAACTCTTATTAAATAAATTATTCCTGTTTAAAGCTAAATACTTACCTGTAAAATAAACCCTAATATATCTACAATATAAATAAAACCCTAATATATCTACAATATAAATTATAATTGAGCTCGCATTCTATTGGCTGATCGGAACAGCCAATCAGAATTTTCCTACCTTAATTCCGATTGGCTGACAGAATCCTATCAGCCAATCGGAATTCGAGGGACGCCATCTTGGATGACGTCCCTTAAAGGAACCGTCATTCGTCGGGAAGTCGTCGGTGAAGATGGATGTTCCGCGTCGGCGGGATGACCATGGATCCGGAAGAAAGAAGCTTGAAGATGCCTCTTGATAGAAGACTTCAGCCCGATCATGGACCTCTTCAGCTCCCGCTTGGATGAAGACTTCAGTCGGATCATGGACATCTTCAGCCCCCCGCTTGGGCTTGGATCAAGACATCGGAGGCTCTTCTGGATCGATCAGTGAACCCGGCGTGGTGAAGACAAGGTAGGGAGATCTTCAGGGGCTTAGTGTTAGGTTTATTTAAGGGGGGTTTGGGTTAGATTAGGGGTATGTGGGTGGTGGGTTGTAATGTTGGGGGGGGGGTATTGTATGGTTTTTTTTTACAGGCAAAAGAGCTGAATTCTTTGGGGCATGCCCCGCAAAGGGCCCTTTTCAGGGCTGGTAAGGTAAAAGAGCTTTTCTATTTGAATTTTAGAATAGGGTAGGGCATTTTTTTATTTTGGGGGTCTTTGTTATTTTATTAGGGGGCTTAGAGTAGGTGTAATTAGTTTAAAATTGTTGTAATATTTTTCTAATGTTTGTAAAAAAAAAATTATTTTTTGTAACTTAGTTCTTTTTTATTTTTGAACTTTAGTTAGTTTATTTATTTGTAGGTATTGTATTTAATTAATTTATTGATAGTGTAGTGTTAGGTTTAATTGTAGATAATTGTAGGTATTTTATTTAATTAATTTATTGATAGTGTAGTGGTTTAATTGTAACTTAGGTTAGGATTTATTTTACAGGTAATTTTGTAATTATTTTAACTAGGTAACTATTAAATAGTTATTAACTATTTAATAGCTATTGTACCTGGTTAAAATAAATACAAAGTTGCCTGTAAAATAAATATAAACCCTAAAATAGCTACAATATAATTATAATTTATATTGTAGCTATATTAGGATTTATTTTACAGGTAAGTATTTAGCTTTAAATAGGAATAATTTATTTAATAAGAGTTAATTTATTTCGTTAGATTTAAATTATATTTAACTTAGGGGGGTGTTAGGGTTCGGGTTAAAGTTAGCTTTAGGGGTTATCACATTTATTATAGTAGCGGTGAGGTCCGGTCGGCAGATTAGGGGTTAATTATTGTAGGTAGGTGGAGGCGACGTTGGGGGCGGCCTATTCGGGGTTAATAAATATAATATAGGGGTCGGCGGTGTTAGGGGCAGCAGATTAGGGGTACATAGGTATAATGTAGATTGCGGCGGTGTACGGAGCAGCAGGTTAGGGGTTAAAAAAAAATATGCAGGAGTCAGCAATAGCGGGGGCGGCAGATTAGGGGTTAATAAGTGTAAGGTTAGGGGTGTTTAGACTCGGGGTACATGTTAGAGTGTTAGGTGCAGACTTAGGAAGTGTTTCCCCATAGGATACAATGGGGCTGCATTAGGAGCTTAACGCTGCTTTTTTGCAGGTATTAGGGTTTTTTTCAGCTCAAACTGCCCCATTGTTTCCTATGGGGATATCGTGCACAAGCACGTTTTTGAAGCTGGCCGCGTCCGTAAGCACCGCTGGTATCGAGAGTTGCAGTGGCGGTAAATTATGCTCTACGCTCCCTTTTTGGAGCCTAACGCACTGAAAACCCAGAAATTCTGTGAACTCTAAATACCAGCGGTATTTAAAAGGTGCGGCCAAAAAAAAGCTCTAAATCTAGCCGTTAGTATTTTTGTGATGTAACAGATATGATTATATGTTGTGGTTAAAGCAGTCGATATGTTCTTCTCTCTACATATCTATTTGATTTCTGTAATACCATTTATCTGTTATACTGCATTTACAACCTCAATAAAAATTATAAAAAAAATAAATAATAATAATAATATAAATTATTAAAAACTAATAAACATACTGTAAAGGATTCTAAATAATCCATAAAATATATATATTGTTTTATGCAATCTCATCTATAACCTTGAGCTACAGGGAGGGGACAGACTGCTAAAATTGTTGTACTACTTTATTTTCCCATCGCAGCTTAGCTTTTATACCACGGTCGTTGTTACCTCAGTGAAAGCTCTGTACAATATAATTCCTGAGACATATTTACAATTTAATATGGAGAATTGTGATTTGTTTTCACTAAAATCATTGACTAATTTTGACTTGGAGAGACTGTCAATTGAGGATACCTTTGTAAACCAGCAGGAGACATTTTCTATTAGTGATGTGTTTCTACTAATGGAGAGGACATTGATAAAAGAATACAAGATATGGTGGGATAAAAGGGCCCTAGAAAAATATCCCCTAATGGACCTTATTCCAAGGAGGCTATGTTTAATGAAATTTCCCACCTTTCAAGTGGATGATCCAACCTTTTTTACTGAATGGAACAATGCATTAACTGAATGTTCTAAAAAATGAATGGAACTCATTATACATTTTAAAGAGACACAATTTACAAAAGTTAGAGAAGACCTGACTGATCTACAGGGAAACTGAATGACACTACTCACCAATCAGACTTAGGAGGACAAGCAGTAAGACCTAAAGTGGCTTATAATGCACGCCTTGATCCCATTATCCCTAGAAATTATATTAAGAAAAGGAATACAGTTGAGGAGGTCTCACAAATACAAACATCTGATCTACATAAATTATAATTCCTTAGTGATAGTGAAGGGGACACTAGACCATTAGGTCTATCTACCAGACCCTGCATTAGAAATACTGATCAGCAGGTTTTTCACAGAGACACTAAAGGAATAGAGGGAGGAGGAGACGTAGGAAGAAGTCAAAGAGGCAGAGGAGGAAGAAGGTACAGAAGGGGTGGCCGCAACAAATATGTAATATGAGAGTGATCAACCTTTCTAGTATGGCACTCACCCCTGCTGAGCATGATGTATTGAGTCTTGGTTTGGGATTTGTCCCCAGCTGTAAATTTAAGTTATTCCAAACCATAGTAGATGTGAATAGAATGGTCAGAGACTTAACATTGAAAAAGGTTTTTTGGAGAGAGCAAGTTGATCCTCATACTAAGAATACTGTAGATGACATAATAGATTGCAAGTCCAGTTTAGAACTTCCTAAGATATATGACCTTGTTGAATTTCAGGAGACTTGTGACTTTTTGTTGGAAGCCTTACCCTAATCTGACTGCTGAACAGACACTAGCTTTGGACACTCTGAAGAGTAGAGATGATATAGTGATCAAGCAGTCAGATAAGGAGGGCAGTATAGTTGTGCAAGATAAATCTGACTATATTGTAGAGGCTAAATGTCAGCTGAGGGATCTTGATGTATATCTAAAATTGGGGAGTAATCCAACTGAGGGCTTTAAGAGAGAACTTTGGAACCTATTTGATGATGGTCTGGATGAGGGGATCTTGGATCAGGATACTGTTGATTTTCTATTTGTCCCCAATCCCATTACCCCTATTTTTCATCACCTCCCCAAGGTACATAAATCCTTGGAGGAGGTGAGTGGTAGACCCATAGTGGCATGGATTGGTTCCCTTATTGAGAACATGTCTTGGGTGGAATCTCTCTTGCAGCACCTAGTCAGCTCCCTTCTTATTTAAAAGATACCAAAAATCTTCTGAATTGTTTACAACATGTTACCTTGGGAGCTAATTGTACATGGCTTACTGTGGATGTTGTAGGGTTATACTCTGCTAGCCCACACTAATGTGGATAGGAAGCCATTACATTTTCACTGGATACTCTCAGTAATTATGATGACACACTTAAGAAATTTTTGATCAGAACATTGAACTTTTTATTAACACACAATTTCTTTCAATTCGACTGGGATTTCTTTCTCCAGAGACGTGGTACAGCCATGGGGGCAAAGTTTGCCCCCCTCCTAAGCCAACCTATTTATGGGTTGGTGGGAGGTGGCCCACGTCCTTGGAGATGGAAATCCCTATAGGGACTGTATCAAAATATATAAAAGGTACATTAATGACCACATGTTTATTTGGACTGGAGGTCATCAAGAGCTGTCTGATTTCATCAGTTATTTAAACAGGAACAATGTAAATTTTCAGTTTAACTGTGCTTTTGATGCGGTCTCATTACCTTATCTGGTCTCATTGGTAATGTAGAGTTACAGATGGTTAGGACTACTCTCTATCGGAAACCAATAGCATCCAATGCCATTCTCCATGCTCGTAGTAACCACCCAAAACACACAGGCTTTGACGTGACCTAAGGTCAATTTATTCGTGTTAGGCACAATTGCACTAATGATAGTGACTGTGAAAGTGAGATACTTTCCTTCCTTTTTTTCTCTTTTTGATGTATCCCTATGTATATATTAATGATATGTGCTCAATGACCAATAGCTTTTATATAATGATATGCTTGATTACAGCATCTTATTGCACTTTTTTATAAAGATGGGAGATATACATGTCTGAGATAAGGTTCTATATCAGCGCTAACATTTCCTCTTCACCCTTTGATGATTTCCTGATATATATATTTTCATAATATGAGCTTAAAGGGACACTGTAACCAAAATTTTTCTTTCGTGATTCAGATTGAGCATGAAATTTTAAGCAACTTTCTAATTTACTCCTATTATCAAATTTTCTTCATTCTCTTGGTATCTTTATTTGAAATGCAAGAATGTAAGTTTAGATGCCGGCCCATTTTTGGTGAACAACCTGGGTTGTCCTTGCTGATTGGTAGATGAATTCATCCACCAATAAAAAAGTGCTGTCCAGAGTACTGAAACCAAAAAAAAAAGCTTAGATGCCTTCTTTTTCAAATAATGATAGCAAGAGAACGAAGAAAAATTGAAAATAGGAGTAAATTTGAAAGTTGCTTAAAATTGCATGCTCTATCTGAATTACAAAATATTTTTTTTAGTTCAGTGTCCCTTTAAGTATATATCCCTACTACATCTGCAGTTGGTCTCTGATGCATTTGTGATGTGAACATATTTTTCTGATTAGAGTTTAAGTACTTTTTTTCATAATTGTAGTAATTTCCTGTTTTCTATGTAAATATTTATTCTCCTGATCTAAATTCTGAAGACAATTGTATGTGAACAATTGTTTGCTAAAATAATATGAACTTTGAAGTGATTACTATGTTTTCATATCCCAATCGTTATTAGTTTCAATGTAATAGTGAATGAGAGGTATATACCTTTAAGGGCAAAGCTATTTTTAATTACACTAGATTTCCTTGTCTATTTAAGCATGGATATCCATTATGTTATCATGTCTATGAATAAGGCAGATGGCTACCAAAACGCGTAAGACTGTTCTATTTATGCTGTTAAACTTTCTGGACTTTTATGTTCTTTTAACCTCCTGATTAAATATTTCAGATTCAGCATTTGGAGGCTCGCCATTTTTTTCTGCTGTTTATATTTTACAGTATGTTTACAGCACAGAGTTTATTTCTGTAATTGATATTAAGGCGGTGAGGACTTATAGAAATAATGGAAGTGTTGCCATTTATAATATTAATATTGGGCCAAATTACAAGATGTGCGGTACGACTATACCGCTGAAAAGTTGGCCTTTGCACGCGGAATGGCAGGTCTCCCGTATTACAAGTCACAGCGGTACAGCTATACCACAAGCGTTTTAGCCTGTACCGCAATGGCTTTTGAGTGTGCAAAAACACATAACAAAAATGTTACAAAGTACACTAACACCCATAAACTACCTGTTAACCACTAAACCGCCATCCCTCAGCATCGCAAATACTTTATTAAACTTATTAACCCCTAATACGCCGCCCACCCATATCATCAACACTAAATTAAAGTATTAACCCCTAAACCACTGACCCCCAAATCACAACTACTATAATAAACCTATTAACCCCTAAACCACTGCCCCCCCCACATCGTATCTACTATAAGAAACCTATTAACCTCTAAACCGCTGGCCCCCATATCACAACACACTAAATTAAACTATTAACCTTTTAACCTAACACCCCCTAACTTTAAATTAAAGTTACAATATACTAACTACCTTAAAATAAATAAAAACTTACCTAAGAATTAAAAAAATCCTAAACTTAAACTATAAATTAACCTAACATTACTATTTAAAAAAACAAAAATAAACGAAAATCTTACATTACAAAAAAACATTAAAATTATGAAAAATTAAAAAAACCTAACATTACAAAAAATAATAAACGAAATTATCTAAAATAATAAAAATTATACATAATCTAATACCCCTATAAAAACAAAAAAGCCACCCCAAAATAAAAACACCCCCTAATCTAACAATAAACTACCAATAGCCCTTAAAAGGGCCTTTTGTAGGGCATTGCCCTAAGTTAAACAGCTCTTTCACATAAAAAAAATTTCAAAGTACCCCTAACAGTAAAACCCCCACCCAACCAGCCCTGCCCATAAAAACCTAAGGCCTAGATTTGGAGTTCGGCAGTAGCCGTCAAAACCAGCGTTAGAGGCTCCTAACGCTGGTTTTGGCCGCCCGCTGGTATTTGGAGTCAGTGATTAAAGGGTCTAACGCTCACTTTTCAGCCGCGACTTTTCCATACCGCAGATCCCCCTACGCCATTTGCGTATCCTATCTTTTCAATGGGATCTTTCTAACGCCGGTATTTAGAGTCGTTTCTGAAGTGAGCGTTAGAGCTCTAACGACAAAATTCCAGCCGCCTGAAAATAGCAGGAGTTAAGAGCTTTCTGGCTAACGCCGGTTCATAAAGCTCTTAACTACTGTACCCTAAAGTACACTAACACCCATAAACTACCTATGTACCCCTAAACCGAGCTCCCCCCACATCGTCGCCACTCGATTAAAATTTTTAACCCCTAATCTGCCGACCGCCACCTACGTTATACTTATGTACCCCTAATCTGCTGCCCCTAACCCCGCCGACCCCTGTATTACATTTATTAACCCCTAACCTGCCCCCCACAACGTCGCAGCCAGCTACTTAAAATAATTAACCCCTAATCTTCCGACCGCAAAGCGCCGCCACCTACGTTATCCCTATGTACCCCTAATCTGCTACCCCTAACACCGCCGACCCCTATATTATATTTATTAACCCCTAATCTGCCCCCCTCAACGTCGCCGACACCTGCCTACACTTATTAACCCCTAATCTGCCGAGCGGACCTGAGCGCTACTATAATAAAGTTATTAACCCCTAACCCGCCTCACTAACCCTATAATAAATAGTATTAACCCCCTAATCTGCCCTCCCTAACATCGCCGACACCTAACTTCAATTATTAACCCCTAATCTGACGACCGGAGCTCACCGCTATTCTAATAAATGTATTAACCCCTAAAGCTAAGTCTAACCCTAACACTAACACCCCCCTAACTTAAATATAATTTACATCTAACGAAATAAATTAACTCTTATTAAATAACTTATTCCTATTTAAAGCTAAATACTTACCTGTAAAATAAATCCTAATATAGCTACAATATAAATTATAATTATATTATAGCTATTTTAGGATTAATATTTATTTTACAGGCAACTTTGTAATTATTTTAACCAGGTACAATAGCTATTAAATAGTTAAGAACTATTTAATAGTTACCTAGTTAAAATAATAACTAATTTACCTGTAAAATAAATCCTAACCTAAGATATAATTAAACCTAACACTACCCTATCAATAAAATAATTAAATAAACTACCTATAATTACCTACAATTAACCTAACACTACACTATCAATAAATTAATTAAACACAATTCCTACAAATAAATACAATTAAATAAACTAGCTAAAGAACAAAAAATAAAAAAGAACTAAGTTACAAAAAATAAAAAAATATTTACAAACATAAGAAAAATATTACAACAATTTTAAACTAATTACACCTACTCTAAGCCCCCTAATAAAATAACAAAGACCCCCAAAATAAAAAATTCCCTACCCTATTCTAAATTAAAAAAGTTACAAGCTCTTTTACCTTACCAGCCCTGAACAGGGCCCTTTGCGGGGCATGCCCCAAGAATTTCAGCTCTTTTGCCTGTAAAAGAATAAATACAATACCCCCCCAACATTACAACCCACCACCCACATACCCCTAATCTAACCCAAACCCCCCTTAAATAAACCTAACACTAAGCCCCTGAAGATCTTCCTACCTTATCTTCACCATCCAGGTTCACCGATCCGTCCTGAAAAGCTCCTCCGATGTCCTGATCCAAGCCCAAGCGGGGGGCTGAAGAGGTCCATGATCCGGTCAAAGTCTTCATCCAAGCGGGGCAGAAGAGGATCTTCCATCCGATTGAAGTCATCATCCAGGCGGCATCTTCTATGGTCTTCCATCCGGAGCGAAGCGGCAGGATCCTGAAGACCTCCAGCGCGGAACATCCATCCGGACCGACGACTGAACGACGAATGACTGTTCCTTTAAGGGACGTCATCCAAGATGGCGTCCCTCGAATTCCGATTGGCTGATAGGATTCTATCAGCCAATCGGAATTAAGGTAGGAATTTTCTGATTGGCTGATGGAATCAGCCAATCAGAATCAAGTTCAATCCGATTGGCTGATCCAATCAGCCAATCAGATTGAGCTCGCATTCTATTGGCTGATCGGAACAGCCAATAGAATGCGAGCTCAATCTGATTGGCTGATTGGATCAGCCAATCGGATTGAACTTGATTCTGATTGGCTGATTCCATCAGCCAATCAGAAAATTCCTACCTTAATTCCGATTGGCTGATAGAATCCTATCAGATATATGCAAGGTAGAGGTGAGCGCCAATAGAAGGCTGAGGGTAGGGTGGGGAACGCTAAAATAGGCTAAAATTAGCTGATAGAATGTAAAATTAAAAATTACAATTTTTTTTATTCCATACAATAATTATAATAATAAAAAAGAACAATATACACTGATAGTTGTTCATGGATCCATGTTACAAATGGTAGCAAATTACAGTGTTAGGTAAAATACAATACAATATAATAATAAAAACAATTGTAAATACTGATAAATTCAGTGGCTGATGATATAGCCTTTTATGCTGAGTATCTGTTAAATGATTAACACCTTGGTTGAGTCCAGTAAGTGTAAGATGCTCCTGGTAGATAGTGTAGGGTTAATTGTAATCCAATATTGTGCAGGAGAAAAAAATAGCAAGATTTGGGTGTGATCAGTGTCCAATACAACAATTTAGAAAAAAGTGGTAGAAAAAATGTGTGTTCACTCTATGTGATGAAAAAATGATGATAAAAAATGATGAAATCCCTCCAAAAAAATGTTATAAAAAAATGAAAAAAGGTGAAAAAGGATAAAATAGGATAAAAAAATAGTGTCAATTTCGAAATCCGAAGTGATGTTGGTGATGTCAGTGCAAATCAATCAATCAGTGGTTCAGTATTGATGCAATGTTTTGAAAAAATAAGATTATGCAAAAAGAAAAAATCAAACAGTGATACTGTTTCAGATGTGTCTGTAGCTGAGAACTTAGGATCCAGTGACCATCAATCTGTTTGGTTTGGTATTCATGTGCAGAAACTGTCCACTCAGACTTTATAGGTCCCTGCAGCAGTGATCCCTAAATCTTCCTGTTCCAGACTTCAAGGAGAAATCTTCACTGCTGAGCTGCACAGTTTTTCCGGTGTCGGTGATGGATAGAGCCAGAAGGAAGTCGGAAGTGGTATAGAGAAGGAGTGGAATTGGCATAGAAGAAAAGAGGACAGTATTAGGATCTGGAATTCTCCATTGTTCAATCTCTTCTTGATCAATTATTCAATAAAATTGCCCAACATCACCATGAAGAATATGAGCTGGAAAACACTTTCACAGAAGGAATGTGCCTTTCTTTGCTAAAAGTTAGACAATATTCATCGCCTCCAAAAACAAGCTTTTACTGTGCAGTCATATTGGTGTGGGACAGATCTTTAGTTTGAGAATGCAGGTGAGATGTCTACTCCTTGTACTGAACCACAGGACTGACCAGACAGAACAAATTCGCTTGAACTAACAATCCATGGGAGAGCTGCTAAATATCAGAGATACAAACACCAAGGAAAAAGTCAGTTAGTTCAAGCTAATTTGTTCTGTCTGGTCAGTCCTGTGGTTCAGTACAAGGAGTAGACATCTCACCTGCATTCTCAAACTAAAGATCTGTCCCACACCAATATGACTGCACAGTAAAAGCTTGTTTTTGGAGGCGATGAATATTGTCTAACTTTTAGCAAAGAAAGGCACATTCCTTCTGTGAAAGTGTTTTCCAGCTCATATTCTTCATGGTGATGTTGGGCAATTTTATTGAATAATTGATCAAGAAGAGATTGAACAATGGAGAATTCCAGATCCTAATACTGTCCTCTTTTCTTCTATGCCAATTCCACTCCTTCTCTATACCACTTCCGACTTCCTTCTGGCTCTATCCATCACCGACACCGGAAAAACTGTGCAGCTCAGCAGTGAAGATTTCTCCTTGAAGTCTGGAACAGGAAGATTTAGGGATCACTGCTGCAGGGACCTATAAAGTCTGAGTGGACAGTTTCTGCACATGAATACCAAACCAAACAGATTGATGGTCACTGGATCCTAAGTTCTCAGCTACAGACACATCTGAAACAGTATCACTGTTTGATTTTTTCTTTTTGCATAATCTTATTTTTTCAAAACATTGCATCAATACTGAACCACTGATTGATTGATTTGCACTGACATCACCAACATCACTTCGGATTTCGAAATTGACACTATTTTTTTATCCTATTTTATCCTTTTTCACCTTTTTTCATTTTTTTATAACATTTTTTTGGAGGGATTTCATCATTTTTTATCATCATTTTTTCATCACATAGAGTGAACACACATTTTTTCTACCACTTTTTTCTAAATTGTTGTATTGGACACTGATCACACCCAAATCTTGCTATTTTTTTCTCCTGCACAATATTGGATTACAATTAACCCTACACTATCTACCAGGAGCATCTTACACTTACTGGACTCAACCAAGGTGTTAATCATTTAACAGATACTCAGCATAAAAGGCTATATCATCAGCCACTGAATTTATCAGTATTTACAATTGTTTTTATTATTATATTGTATTGTATTTTACCTAACACTGTAATTTGCTACCATTTGTAACATGGATCCATGAACAACTATCAGTGTATATTGTTCTTTTTTATTATTATAATTATTGTATGGAATAAAAAAAATTGTAATTTTTAATTTTACATTCTATCAGCTAATTTTAGCCTATTTTAGCGTTCCCCACCCTACCCTCAGCCTTCTATTGGCGCTCACCTCTACCTTGCATATATCTTTTACACATTGGGCACGCTAGGGTACCCATCGAGGAGAGCTAGAGGCATCCCCCACCCCCCTTCCCCACCTGTTCTTTGCGCAGGATATACACCACCTTTATTCAAACTGATAGAATCCTATCAGCCAATCGGAATTCGAGGGACGCCATCTTGGATGACGTCCCTTAAAGGAACCGTCATTAGTCGGGAGACAACGGAAGAAGAGGATGGATCCGCGTCGCCTGCTTCAAGATGGACCCGCTCCGCACCGGATGGAAGAAGATCGAAGATGCCGCTTGGAGAAGATGTTTGCCGGTCCGGATGTCCTCTTCTTGCCGGATAGGAGGAAGACTTTGGAGCCTCTTCTGGACCTCTTCAGCACCGGATGATGGATCGCCAACCCCCGCTTGGGTTGGATGAAGATGTTGGAGCCAGGACGGATCGGTGAACCTGGTATGGTGAAGACAAGGTAGGAAGATCTTCAGGGGCTTAGTGTTAGGTTTATTTAAGGGGGGTTTGGGTTAGATTAGGGGTATGTGGGTGGTGGGTTGTAATGTTGGGGGGGGGGGGGTATTGTATTTATTCTTTTACAGGCAAAAGAGCTGAAATTCTTGGGGCATGCCCCGCAAAGGGCCCTGTTCAGGGCTGGTAAGGTAAAAGAGCTTGTAACTTTTTTAATTTAGAATAGGGTAGGGAATTTTATATTTTGGGGGCTTTGTTATTTTATTAGGGGGCTTAGAGTAGGTGTAATTAGTTTAAAATTGTTGTAATATTTTTCTTATGTTTGTAAATATTTTTTTATTTTTTGTAACTTAGTTCTTTTTTATTTTTTGTACTTTAGCTAGTTTATGTAATTGTATTTATTTGTAGGAATTGTGTTTAATTAATTTATTGATAGTGTAGTGTTAGGTTAATTGTAGGTAATTGTAGGTAGTTTATTTAATTATTTTATTGATAGGGTAGTGTTAGGTTTAATTATATCTTAGGTTAGGATTTATTTTACAGGTAAATTTGTTATTATTTTAACTAGGTAACTATTAAATAGTTCTTAACTATTTAATAGCTATTGTACCTAGTTAAAATAAATACCAAGTTGCCTGTAAAATAAATATTAATCCTAAAATAGCTATAATATAATTATAATTTATATTGTAGCTATATTAGGATTTATTTTACAGGTAAGTATTTATCTTTAAATAGGAATAATTTATTTAATAAGAGTTAATTTATTTTGTTAGATGTAAATTATATTTAAGTTAGGGGGGTGTTAGTGTTAGGGTTAGACTTAGCTTTAGGGGTTAATCAATTTATTAGAATAGCGGTGAGCTCCAGTCGTCAGATTAGGGGTTAATAATTGAAGTTAGGTGTCGGCGATGTTAGGGAGGGCAGATTAGGGGTTAATACTATTTATGATAGGGTTAGTGAGGCGGATTAGGGGTTAATAACTTTATTATAGTAGCGCTCAGGTCCGCTCGGCAGATTAGGGGTTAATAAGTGTAGGCAGGTGTCGGCGACGTTGAGGGGGGCAGATTAGGGGTTAATAAATATAATATAGGGGTCGGCGATGTTAGGGCAGCAGATTAGGGGTACATAGGGATAACGTAGGTTGCGGCGGTTTACGGAGCGGCAGATTAGGGGTTAATAATAATATGCAGGGGTCAGCGATAGCGGGGGCGGCAGATTAGGGGTTAATAAGTGTAAGGTTAGGGGCGTTTAGACTCGGGGTACATGTTAGAGTGTTAGGTGCAGACGTAGGAAGTGTTTCCCCATAGGAAACAATGGGGCTGCGTTAGGAGCTGAACGCTGCTTTTTTGCAGGTGTTAGGTTTTTTTTCAGCTCAAACAGTCCCATTGTTTCCTATGGGGGAATCGTGCACGAGCACGTTTTTGAGGCTGGCCGCGTCCGTAAGCAACTCTGGTATCGAGAGTTGCATTTGCGGTAAAAATGCTCTACGCTCCTTTTTTGGAGCCTAACGCAGCATTTGTTTGAACTCTCGATACCAGAGTTAATTTTATGGTGCGGCCAGAAAAAAGCCCGCGGAGCGTTAACAGCCCTTTTACCGCCAAACTCCAAATCTAGGCCTAAGTCTCAAAAAACCTAAGCTACCCATTGCCCCTAAAGGGGCATTTGTATGGGCATTGCCCTTAAAAAGGCAGTCAGCTCTTTAGTGCCCATTAAAAAAATAAAAAAAGCCCTAATCTAAAAAAAAAACACGCCAAAAAAAACCCAAACAAAACTAACACTAACCCCAAAAAATGTACTCACAGTTCCTGAAGTCCAGACATCCATCTTCATCCAGGCGGCGACAAGTCTTCATCCAGGCGGTGACATCTTCATTCATCGCGGGGGCATCTTCTATCTTCATCCCAGCGACGCGGAGCTGTGAAGGCACAGAGCTGAGCAGGACCGACGGCGCTGATGACATCCAGCGCGGAGCCTCCTCTTCATGCGATCTCCGCCGCACACTGAAGATATAATACAAGGTACCCATTTTATATTTGGGGTACCTTGCATTCCTATTTGCTGAAATATTCAAATCAGCCAATAGGATGAGAGCTGCTTAAATCCTATTGGCTGTTCAAATCAGCCATTACGATTTAAGCAGCTCTCATCCTATTGGCTGATTTGAAAATGTCAGCCAATAGGAATGCAAGGTACCCCAAATATAAAAGGGGTACCTTGCATTCAATTTTCAGTGTGCTGCGGAGATCGCATGAAGAGGAGCATCCACGCCGATGTGGACCGCCGCTCCAGATCCGCCCATCGGGGGAAGACCGCTCCGCATCTCCGGGAAGAGATAGAAGATGGTCCCGCGTTGGATGAAGATGGAGGCACCTGGAAGAAGACCTTCCCTGCCGGACTTCCAGAACTGTGAGTCCCTATTTCAGGGTTAGACTTAGGGTATTTTTTTTTGGGGGGGGTTGGGTGGGTTTTTTATTTAGATTAGGGATTTTTTATTTTAATGGGCAGCAAAAGAGCTAATTGCCCTTTTTAAAGGCAATGCCCATACAAATGCCCCTTTAGGGGCAATGGGTAGCTTATGTTTTTTATAGTTAGGTTTTTAATTTTGGGTGGGGATTTTACTGTTTTTTAGGTAAAAGAGCTGATTGCTTCAGGGCAATGCCCTACAATAGGCCCTTTTTTATTCCACAGGTAAGTTTTTTATTTATTTGAAGATAGTTATATTGTAACTTTAATTTAAAGTTAGGGGGTGTTAGGTTTAGGCGTTAATAGTTTAATTTAGTGTGTTGCAATGTGGGGGGCAGCGGTTTAGTGGTTAATAGCTTTATTATAGTAGTTGCAATGTTGGAGGCCAGGGGTTTAGGGGTTAATAGCTATATTATAGTAGTTGCGATGTGGGGGGGGGCGGCGGTTTAGAGGTTAATAGGTTTATTAAGGTGTTAGCGATGTGGGGGAAGGTGGTTTAGGGGTTAATCACTTTGTTTTAGTGTCGGGGGCTGCGGATTAGGGGTATTTAGACTAGGGTTTTATGTTAGGGTGTTAGGTACGTAACCTTCTTGTCCCTATAGACATAAATGGGGATTGCATTATAGTGATCGCCATTCCGTGATCGTAGATGTAAGTTTTTTTTTCTAACACTTTCTCTTCATTGATGTCTATGGGGGAAAACATGCATGAGCTTGTCAAGTCAGGCTTTTGTGTGGTATGGAGCTTAACGCACCATATATCGCACAACACAAGAAGGTTTTTTTGTAACTTGTAATGGCAGAGCTATGGAAAGTGCAGTAGCGTGAAATTGTTAGCGTTATTTACGCACCGGGTTTAGCGCACAACTTGTAATCTTGGTGTCTGTTAGCAGGAAGAGTCTAAAAAATAAGAGAAATAGGCTTTAATCACAATCTGTCTGGGATTTGCCCCCAAAAGGCTGTTTGCTTTCCAACCAAGGCCTAGTTTCCATTGATGTGGTAGAGTTTGGAAACTGGTGGAAACAAAAAAATTCTTCATAGACTTTAATGGAGATAAATGTTTTCTCCACCAGTTTCCAAAAACTTTACCACCTCAATGGAAACTAGCCCCAAATTGGTAACTGAGTTTCCCAAGATATCATGATGCTATATCATTTAGTTTGTTAAAAACATGCCATCTTGAAGATCGAAAAGCTCCTGAGAAAAAATGTTCATGTGTTAAATACCTGTTTTTGAAATAGAAACTGAAGTTTCCTGAAACTGACACATACAATAGGCCATTCACACCTCTTAAGGTCACAGGAAAGCTATATTCATTTTCTTTGTTCACTCTGCAAGGGAAAAGTAAATTAATTTCTTCTACGATACAACGAGTCCACGGATTTCATCCTTACTTGTGGGATATTAACCTCCTGCTAACAGGAAGTGGCAAAGAGCACCAGAGCAGAGCTGTATATATAGCTCCTCCCTTCCCTCCACCCCCAGTCATTCGACCAAAGGTTTAGGAAGAGAAAGGAAAAACTAAACGGTGCAGAGGTGACTGAAGTTATAAAAAGAAAATATAATATAAATCTGTCTGAAAAACGACAGGGAGGGCCGTGGACTCATCGTATCAGAAGAAATTAATTTATCAGGTAACCATAAATTTACTTTTCTTCTACAAGATACGACGAGTCCACGGAATTCATCCTTACTTGTGGGATACAATACCAAAGCTACAGGACATGGATGAAATGGGAGGGACAAGACAGAGACCTAAACAGAAGGCACCACTGCTTGAAGAACCTTTCTCCCAAAAACAGCCTCAGAAGAAGCAAAAGTATCAATTTTGTAAAATTTGGAAAAAGTATGAAGAGACGACCAAGTCGCAGCCTTGCAAATCTGTTCAACAGAAGCATAGTTCTTAAAGGCCCATGTGGAAGCCACAGCCCTAGTAGAATTAGCCGTAATTCTTTCAGGAGGCTGCTGTCCAGCAGTCTCATATGCCAGGTGGATGATACTCCTTAGCCAAAAAGAAAGAGAGGTAGCCGTAGCTTTCTGACCCCTACGCTTTCCAGAATAAACAAGGAATAATGAAGATGATTGACGGAAATCCTTAGTCGCCTGTAAGTAAAACTTCAAGGCACGGACCACGTCCAGGTTATGTAACAGATGCTCCTTCTTAGAAGAAGGATTAGGACACCAGGAAGGAACAACAATTTCATGATTAATATTCTTATTTGAAACAACCTTATGAAGAAATCCAGGTTTGGTACGCAAAACCACCTTATCAGAATGAAATATAAGATAAGGCGAATCACATTGTATAGCTGAAAGTGCAGAAACTCTACAAGCAGAAGAAATAGCAACCAAAAACAAAACTTTCCAAGATAACAATTTAATATCTAGGGAATGCATGGGTTCAAACGGAACCCCTTGAAGAACTCTAAGAACTAAATTCAAACTCCAGGGAGGAGTAATTGGTCTAAATACAGGCTTAATTCTGGTTAGAGCCTGACAAAAAGACTGAACATCTGGAACAACTGCCAGACGTTTGTGAAGCAAAATCGACAAAGCAGAAATCTGTCCCTTTAAGGAACTTGCTGATAACCCTTTCTCCAAACCTTCTTGGAGAAAAGACAGAATCCTGGGAATCCTAACTTTACTCCATGAGTAGCCCTTGGATTCACACCAATAAAGATATTTATGATAGATGATAGATTTTTCTGGTGACAGGCTTACGTGCCTGTATCAAAGTATCAATAACCGAATCTGAGAATCCCTGCTTAGATAAGATCAAGCGTTCAATCTCCAAGCAGTCAGCTGCAGAGAATTTAGATTTGGATGTTGGAAAGGTTCTTGAATGAGAAGGTCCTGTCTCAATGGAAGTTTCCACGATGGCAGAGAGGACATGTCCACTAGATCCGCATACCAAGTCCTGCGTGGCCACGCAGGCGCGATCAGGATTACTGAAGCTCTCTCCTGTTTGATCCGAGTAATCACGCGTGGAAGGAGAGGAAATGGTGGAAACACATAAGCTAGGCTGAACGACCAAGTCACTGCCAAGGCATCTATCAGTTCTGCCTGGGGATACCTTGACCTGGAACCGTATCTTGGAAGCTTGGCATTCTGACGAGATGTCATCAGGTCCAATTCCGGTCTGCCCCATTGGAGAATCAGAGAGGCAAACACCTCTGGATGGAGTTCCCACTCCCCCGGATGAAAAGTCTGTCGACTTAGAAAATCCGCTTTCCCAATGATCTACTCCTGGGATGTAGATTGCCAACAGATAACAAGAGTGGGCCTCCGCCCATCGAATTATCTTGGATACTTCTATCATCGCTAAGGAACTCCTTGTTCCCCCTTGATGATTTATGTAAGCTACAGTCGTGATATTGTCCGACTGGAATCTGATGAATTTGGCTGAGGCCAACTGAGGCCACGCCTGGAGCGCATTGAATATTGCTCTCAATTCCAGAATATTGATTGGAAGTAGAGACTTCATCTGAGTCCATACACCCTGAGCCTTCAGGGAATTGCAGACTGCACCCCAGCCCAGAAGGCTGGCGTCTGTTGTCACTATCACCCATGAGGGTCTGCGGAAACACGTCCCCTGGGACAGATGATCCAGTGACAACCACCAAAGAAGAGAGTCTCTGGTCTCTTGATCCAGATTTATGTGAGGAGATAAATTCGCATAGTCCCCATTCCACTGTCTGAGCATGCACAGCTGCAGTGGTCTGAGATGAAAACGAGCAAACGGAATGATGTCCATTGCCGCTACCATTAATCCAATTACTTCCATACACTGAGCCACTGATGGCCGGGGAATGGACTGAAGGGCTCGGCAAGTATTTAGAATCTTTGATTTTCTGATCTCCGTCATAAATATCTTCATGTCTACAGAGTCTATCAGAGTTCCCAAGAAGGGAACCCTTGTCCATGGAACTAGTGAACTCTTTTCTAGGTTCACCTTCCAACCGTGAGTTCTCAGAAAGGACAACACTGTCTGTATGAGATTTTGTTAGAAGATAGGTTGACGCCTGAATCAGAATATCGTCTAGATAAGGTGCCACTGCTATGCACCATGTCCTGAGAACTGCCAGAAGGGACCCTAGAACCTTTGTGAAGATCCTGGGTGCCGTGGCCAACCTGAAGGGAAGAGCCACGAACTGAAAATGTTTGTCCAGGAAGGCAAACCTTAGGAACTGATGATGATCCTTGTGAATAGGGATATGAAGATATGCATCCTTCAAGTCCACGGTAGTCCTGGATCATTGGTAAAATTGTTCGTATAGTCTCCATCTCGAGAAACTTGTTTAGACACTTGAGATCTAAAATGGGTCTGAAAGTTCCCTCTTTTTTGGGAACCACAAAAAGATTTGAGTAAAACTCCTGTCCCTATTCCAGTTTTGGAATGGGACAAATTACTCCCATGGTAGAGAGGTCTTTTACACGGCATAAGAACACCTCTCTTTTTATCTGGTCTACAGACAATCGTGAAAGATGAAATCTCCCTCTTGGGAGAAAATCCTTGAATTCCAGTTGATACCCGTGGGTCACGATTTCCAATGCCCAGGGGTCCTGAACATCTCTTGCCCAAGCCTGGGCAAAGAAAGAAGCAGCAGCGGACTTCTTGGGTTGTTTACCTTTGTTCCAAGCCTGGTTGGGTCTCCAGACAGATTTGGACTGAGCAAAATTCCCTTCCTGCTATGTGGAGGAAGAGGAAGCAGAGGGTACTCCTTTAAAATTTCGAAAGGAATGAAAATTATTTTGTCTACCTCTCATCTTAACAGACTTATCCTGAGGTAGGGCATGACCTTTACCTCCAGTAATGTCAGAAATGATTTCCTTCAACTCAGGCCCGAATAGGGTCTTATCCTTGAAAGGAATAGCTAAAAGCTTAGATTTTGATGACACATCAGCAGACCATGATTTTAGCCATAACGCTCTACGTGCTAAAATGGCAAATCCTGCATTTTTCGCCGCCAGTTTAGCAATTTGAAAGGCGGCACCTGTAATAAAAGAATTAGCTAGCTTAAGAGCCTTAATTCTATCCAAAATGTCCTCTAAAGGGGTCTCAACCTTTACAGACTCTTCTAGAGCATCAAACCAAAAAGCTGCTGCAGTAGTAACTGGAACAATGCAAGCTGTTGGCTGTAAAAGAAAACCCTGATGAATAAATAATTTCTTTAGAAGACCCTCCAACTTCTTATCCATAGGGTCTTTAAAAGCACAACTGTCTTCAATAGGAATAGTTGTACGCTTAGCCAGGGTAGAAATAGCTCCCTCTACCTTAAGGACCGACTGCCAAGAGTCCCGAATGGTGTCTGATATGGGATACATTTTCTTAAAATTAGGAGGAGGAGAGAACGGTATACCTGGTCTATCCCATTCCTTTTTTATAATTTCCGAAATTCTTTTAGGAACCGGAAAAACATCAGTGGAAGTAGGTACCTCTAGATATTTGTCCATTTCACGCACTTTTTCTGGAGGAATCACAATAGGGTCACAATCATCCAGCGTTGCTAAAACCTCCCGGAGTAACAGGCGGAGGTGTTCAAGCTTAAATTTAAAGGACATGATGTCCGAATCTGTCTGAGGTAACATACTTCCAGGGTCTGAAAATTCTCCTTCAGACAACAATTCCCTGACCCCCAACTCAGAGCTCTGTGAGGGTACATCAGAAATAGCCAGCAAAGCATCAGAGGATTCAGTATTTACATTAATACCTGACCTACTGCGTTTACCCTGTAACACTGGTAACTTAGATAATACCTCTGTAAGGGTAGTTGACATAACTGCAGCCATATCCTGCAGAGTAAAAGAATTAGACGCACTTAAAGTACTTGGCGTCGCTTGTGTGGGCGTTAAAGGTTGTGATACTTGGGGAGAATTAGATGGCATATCCTGATTCTCTTCAGACTGAGAATCATCCTTAGGCACACTTTCTTTACCTAAAATATGCTTTTTACATTGTAAGGTCCTTTCAGTACAAGAGGTACACAAAGTAAGAGGGGGTTCCACAATGGCTTCTAAACACATAGAACAATTAGTTTCCTCAATGTCAGACATGTTGAACAGATTAGTACTAGCCACACTAGTCGTAAATCACTTCAAATATTGATTCAAAACAATTTTTAGAAAAAACGGTACTGCGCCTTTAAGAGATAAAAAGCGCAACAATTTTTCTCAAAGCTTAAAGTGATTGAAAACGCTAAACAATCAAATATAATAACTCAATTGGCCCAAAAAGTATTGCACCCTATAGGTAAATGATGAATCTACCCTCTAAGAAGCATAATAATCAAAAATATATGTTAATAGAAAAAAATGACCCCTGCACCTTGCCTACCTTCCCCAGGGTACTGCAAAAATGACTCGACAATGATCCAGTGAACAGATGTCAACTCTAGACCCCACCAGAGCTAAATGCCTGCTGTCTTCTCAGTCAGAGAAACTGTGCGTCTGAGTGCGCGAAATAGGCCCCGCCCATCATGGACGTCGTCTGAGTTTGTAAAACCACATGGGAAGCGGTTAGGAAAATAAGCCATTTGGTCCCCTAAATTTCAATAATAAATAAACTGCAGCCCTACCGACTTTATAAGTAATAATATATATATAACATCTAGCTGCCTCTCCCATTGTCCAGCCCCATGCAAATATAAGCGAATATGTAAGGATCCTCAGTAACACCCTCAGTGATACAGGTCTACTGCTTACCCCTTCCCTTGCAGGGAAAAAATGTCAGCCAATTCTGATATAACAAGTCTCCTCAGAAATAAAAGACTGAACATACCTCAATGCTGCTTGTAGCATGACACCGTTCTCCACACTGAAGATTTCTCTTGCACTACCTTCAGAAGTTCTGTGGGAACCAAAATGGATCTTAGTTACAGCTGCTAAGATCATCATCCTCAGGGCAGAAATCTTCTTCCATATCTCCCTGAGGAAAATAGTACACACCGGTACCATTTAAAAATAAAAAACTTCTTGATTGAAGAATCTAAAACTAACACCTCACTTTACCTCTTCCTATTACTAACACAGGCAAAGAGAATGACTGGGGGTGGAGGGAAGGGAGGAGCTATATATACAGCTCTGCTGTGGTGCTCTTTGCCACCTCGTGATATCAGGAGGTTAATATCCCACAAGTAAGGATGAAATCCGTGGACTCATCGTATCTTGTAGAAGAAATACTAATATTACATGTGTGACATTAATCTATTGTCCTCACAATACATACTCAACACTCAGTAACCATGTATAGATCATAGGTTTCTTGGCATGATGAAGATACTTCAATAGTCACTTCAGAACATGATATCAACAAAGGGCGTGTTTTTATGTTTAATTTTAAGTCACTATCACACTGTTGTGATTGTTACTAACAGTAGTGTCATCTTTTAAATTACGTTTTTAAAGTAGATCGCTTAATCATAACTTTCATAGTTAACTGTTTTAATCTGTCTCAATCCGCACTCAACTGTAAACTGTGATTCTGCTGCCTTTTGCATAGAAACTCATAGTCACCATTTTGTGTTCAGCTCACGCCCAAATGGAAATAGTGCTTAAATAAACAATAGCGGATGAATGGAGCTTTAATGAATCAATAACATGTATGTGAATTAATCTCTAGAATGTCTCCTGGGGCCATTTCCGGGTGTTTTGCACATATGCAAGATAATAGACTGTTTTAAAATGGCTGTGAAATTGTTATAAAGATGTCTAAAATACCCTTTCAAGGACTTGTGCTTAGAAGTGTCAAATTCAAAAAGGTGTTGAAAAACAACTAAAAAATGTATTGTGATCATGGAGAAGTTTTTGGTTTCATAGGTGAAAAGGGGTTTTTATTGAGGATCCAAAAACCCATTTGCGAGTGTGGGAATCAGCCGAAAATACACTATTGTTACTGCACCAAATGGAAAAGTAGCCTTTTTGGCCCGAAAAAGAGACAAAAAAAGCCTCTGCCAATAGAATGTGATTGAGGCCATAGTTTAAAAACCATGTGGTGCACTTGATTGGGTCTGAGAGAAAAAGTCATGTAGGCTGTTTTCCTACCTATGATCTACTCCTTCTACTAATAATAAACATTGAGCTAGATTACAAGTGAAGTGTTGATAGCATAGGGTGAGTTATCTTGTGCTCAGTCCTACCATAAGAATAATGCTCCATCTAGTATTTCAAGTAAATGGTAAAAAAAGGTTAATCAGAGAATGTTAACGCAGCCAACATTTTTTTAGAGCGCTTTATACTTTAAATGGAGAATGTAGGGAGTGCTCTTAGCCAGTGGCGGTTATAGAACATAATATTTGGGGGGTCTTATTGGGGAGGGCTAACAGAGTTGGTGAAGCTCACATAACATATGGAACTCTTTGCAGCTAAATGGGGGTGCTACTCTTGCATTCTCAGCACCTCCATAGTACCGCCACTGCTCTTACCTCATATTACAAGTGGTGAGTTAAATGTAGCACTTGAGTTCAATACAAAATTGTACGGAAAAACTTTGGAGACCCGAAGTAAACCATTATAGCTTGATAGTTTGCATAACAAGTCCCTTTAAAATCATATGGAAATAAAGCAATTTCTTAGCATTCTAATTATTATGTGGAAAACGGGTTTATTATTAACCAAAAGGTTTTAAAGCAGAATTATGTGGTACATATTAAGGTGCTGGACTGAGAAAGGCTGAAAGGTGTATACGTATGTGTCTGTATTTGTATGTGTGTCTAGCCCATTGTGTTTTCATTTATATATTTCTTTACTTTTTTCATACCTAACAATAATATTTTCCCCATTTAGGGCTATATCTCATGCCCATTTTGAACTTAACAACTGATCGTAACAGCAAAAATCTACATAAACTTTTAATAGAAATGTTTGTTGTTACAGTCAGTTGCTAAGTTTACAACTAGCATGTAATTCAGCCTTTAATTTATGGAGTAAAATCAAACCTTATTTTGTTACAACCAAAAAATAACCATTTTTGTAAAAGGAAGACCATACTGAGTGTGTATAAATGCAGAGCATCTTCATAAACAAAATGGATGCACAAATATTTTCTATCATATATCAAATATACACATACATTTTCTAATCTCTTTTATTTTATAATACACAATTTGTTCCGTTATGCAGCTTATCTGCCCATGTTTTATATTTTGATATTTAGATGTAGTTAAAACTATACACTTATTAGTTATTGCTCCTTAAAGACCTGCTGCACATTTTTGTTTTGGAGGTTAATCTGACTTGACAAAAATCACTTGTTTTGCCAAAAAAAAGCAGTTTTAATTACTCTTAAAAAAGAACATGACAGCAAAATAGAAACAATTGCTTTCTCTGTCAAAAAACAACATATTGCATAAGACTTTGTTAGTTTATTTCCCTGTCATTGAAACAGATGGCTCACTAAACACTGCCTGAATAACTCCCTCTTGCAAGAGAACAGACGTGTGCGTTGTGTAGGAGGTTTACTCGATAACATGCATTTAACTGCCAGGCATCCTCAATAGAGATCTTCTGCCACAGCTCTTGACTTTCTTTATACAAAGCAGGTTGTTCAAAATAAAGAAAGTGTGAAAATCTAATTTTCTTTTTTTGTAGAGTTGACATGATTAGTCAGCACTTTTGCCGTATATTAATTTGCTAAAAATATAATGTATCTAAGATGACAATACAGCATTACTGTTTTAGTTCACTAAATACTACAAAGTCATTGGAATTTACATACAGCTTTATGCAAGAACTGGAAGACTTGCAGTATTGTATTTAGTATGTACTTTTTTATTTTTATTTACAATAAGAGAAGCAATCTGTCAGGAATGAACAAAAGCTAAGTGATTTGTTCTATGGCCTGGCTACCACCTGGTAGTAGCCTCTTTTAGCCCTTTTGTGCTTTTCACAGAGGAAAACTTTCCTGAATTAAATCAGTCTGATCCCGCCTAACAAGGTCAGCTTAGAGGGATACGGCTGGATCTCACTGACAAGGCTCAAAGGAGACCAAATTGTTCCCATGTTCAGAGGAGAATTGCTTGGTATATCAGACTGATATACTTCAGAAAAGTTTTTTGAAAAGCACAATTGGGCTAAAAGAAGTTACTTCAGAATTTATAATCCCATAGATTCTCAATGTAATCTCCAGGAAAGCAAATAAAATTTAAAATAAAAATTATTATATTTCTTCTACTATGCAATTATAGCGAATTATATTGTGAGGTAAGTGCCCCTTTAAGAAGTCTAAAAATATCTCAGTAGATCTTCTCCTTGTCCTTTGCAACACAAAATATAAGACAATTGGATAGATTTCAAAGTCTGATTTACTGGTCATGATAGTTATTTTGGGTTTTCCCTTGATAAATCCAAAGTTTTAAACTCTGTAGACAAAAGCTTCAGATTCTTTTTTAAAATTACCATTTCTAAAGTTCCATTGGCTATAAACGTATATATGGTTAGGCCTAAAGTGCGAAACCTGAAGCTTGTTACACATATTTTAGAAAATAAATTTAATTTTTATTATTATATATATATTTTAATATATATCTAGTAATGTTAATGTAAAATAGATATCTATAACTATATATATTTAGGAATAGATATACAGCTATAAGTATATACAGATATATATAGAAATATGTATTTGCAACAAAAATAGCATTGCCCTGTATGTGAAGAACATTGAAATGTTAAATATGTACAGTAAATATACAGTAAAACACATGCATGCATATGTACACACACATTTCTGGCTAGAAACAAAATTCATGGATATGATTGCTTATATTAAATGGGTCACCTTTTAGTGGGATTAATTTAAGCTCAACTGGAGCTGCTTTTTGTAAGTATATTAAATTGTATAGGTTGAACTCAATGGACTTCGGCCTTTTTTCAACCTCATCTACTATGTTACACACACACACATATATATAAATATATATATATATATATATATATATATATATATACACATACTAACATACTACTACATGTATATATATATATATATATACACAATATAGCCCTTTGCGGTCAAACACCTTGTCATATACCATCCACCTTTTAACCCTTATAACTTTTTTAATAGTATTTATGTGACTATTTTTTATCAGTTAATGTTTATATGAGTGTAATTTTAATGTTCAATGTATTAATATTGTGTTTAGTGCAACTTTTTTTTAACTCACTACCCTTTTACGTGAGGTTTTTAGTCAGGCTAACCTGTTGAGCATAAAATGCGATTGCGCTCTTATGATTGCGTTTACTTTTTTTTTTTAAAAATCACATTTTTTTATTGAGGTATTTCTTGATACAAGAACCATATTCTCAGCACGTGTTTAGATTACAAATCACGCTTACATGTTAGCATGCATGTACAATAAAATGAACATAAAACACAAACAGCTAGATTACGAGTTTTGCGTTATGAGCGGCTCGGTGCTAACTTGCAAGTTATTTCCACCGCTTACCTCCCTATAACGCTGCTATTACAGGTTTGCAAAAACCCGGCGTTAGCAGGCAATATGTCAGCGTTGAGCTCCATTGAGCACCGTACAGCACCCAAATACCAGCGCTGCTTTGAGCTGGTTTTACGTGCTCGTGCACGATTTCCCCATAGACATCAATGGGGAGAGCCGGCTAAAAAAAAGTCTAACACCTGCAATAAAGGAGGGTAAACGCAGCCCCATTGATTCCTATGGGGAAAGAAAAGATATGTTTACACCTAACACCCTAACATAAACCCTGAGTCTAAACACCCCTAATCTGCCGCCCCCAATATCGCCGACACCTACATTACACTTATTAACCCCTAATCTGCTGTCCCCGACATCGCTGACACCTACATTACACTTATTAACCCCTAATCTGCCGCCCCCAATGTCGCCGCCACCTAAATAAATTTATTAACCCCTAATCTGCCGCCCCCGACACCGCCAACACCTATATTACAGTTATTAACCCCTAATATGCTGCCCCAATGTCGCTGCCACCTACATTACAGTTATTCACCCCTAATCTGCCGCCCCCAACATTGCCACCACCTACCTACACTTATTAACCCCTAATCTGCCGCCCCCAATGTCGCCGCCACTATGCTAAAGTTATTAACCCCTAAACCTAACCCTAAGTCTAACCCTAACCCTAACACCCACTAACTTTAACATAATTAAAATAAACCTAAAATAAACTTACAATTATTAACTAAATAATACCTATTTAAAACTAAATACTTACCTGTGAAATAAAACCTAAGATAGCTACAATATAACTAATAGTTACATTGTATCTATCTTAGGTTTTATTTTTATTTTACAGGTAAGATTGTATTTATTTTAACTAGGTAGAATAGTTAGTAAATAGTTATTAACTATTTACTAGCTACCTAGTAAAAATAAATACAAATTTACCTGTAAAATAAAACCTAACCCGTTTTACACTAACACCTAACATTACACTACAATTAAATAAATTACATTAATTAAATACAATACACTAAATTACACAAAATAAAAAAGAAATTATCAAATATTTAAACTAATTACACCTAATCTAATAGCCCTATCAAAATAAAAAAGCCCCCCCAAAATAAAAAAACCTTAGCCTAAACTAAACTGCCAATAGCCCTTAAAAGGGCCTTTTGCGGGGCATTGCCCCAAATAAATCAGCTCTTTTACCTGTAAAAAAAAATACAAACAACCCCCCAACAGTAAAACCCACCACCCACACAACCAATCCCCCCAAATAAAATCCTATCTAAAAAACCTAAGCTCCCCATTGCCCTGAAAAGGGAATTTGGATGGGCATTGCCCTTAAAAGGGCATTTAGCTCTTTTTCAGCCCAAACCCTAAGCTAAAAATAAAACCCACCCAATAAATCCTTAAAAAAACCTAACCCTAACCCCCGAAGATCCACTTACAGTTTTTGAAGACCGGACATCCATCATCAACGAAGCCGGGAGAAGTCTTCATCCAAGCGGCAAGAAGTGGTCCTCCAGGCGGGCAGAAGTCTTCATTCAGACGGCATCTTCTATCTTCATCCTTCCGACGTGGAGCGGCTCCATCTTCAAGTCATCTGATAAAAGCTTATATGCATGTGTTTATTGTGGGATGAAAGCAGGTCTTATAATAAATGCAGTTTAAAACTATAACTTCTATTTTACAAGTCAGGAATTAGGCATTTTGTGGGAAAGAGTAAAATTGGGACAACCTGTATAGAGACACATGTTATTTTGTTAGGGCATATACAAGTTAGAACTCTCCATGTCTCCCCCTATAACTCTGCAGCAATAAAGTTTGTGACGTTAGCCTCATGTCCCACTACCCCGGTCGCAGGTAGTAGGATCGAGCAGGAGGGGAAGACCCTCGCTATGTCTAATTGCTTTATTGGTATGTTTATACACAGGTATGCCTGAACCCCATGGCAAGAACTAGTTATTTATCACCATATTTGTGAGACATAAAAATCGAAATAAAATAGAAAATGTACAGTAGTAGTCTGATCTAAGAGATATAATCTAATATAGAACCTGTAGGTAATATATATGATGGAGCTGTTAAGTAGAGTCTCATGTGTAGTGGAAATAGTGGATAACTCTATCCGGCCACTGTGTGGCAATGTATAGTTGGATAAAGATTCAAAGCTCCTAGGTACATCCTGCCTATTAATAATAATCCTCTGCCAGAATACCATGTATTACAAAATGCATATAAACCTGCTTCTAGGCTACTACTTAATATGATTTTAGTGACAGTAGTATGTTTAGCTAATGCATCAAAGTTAACAGGACCACTCAATCGTGTGATCAATTTGAAGTCTTGTGGGGCATGTCCGCCAGGGTCCCACAGCTGCATTTTTTCTAGTAAGATTGGTTGATGCCTCCTTTGTCTTTGTACAGCATGGACTTTATATGTTGGTTTGCAGCTGTTTAGCTGCCTCGCGTAGCAGGGATGTTGCCTGATCCCCTTTAGGTGAGATCTACGCGTAGTCCTCGTATGATGGCGAAATATCATATGAGCACTGCACTACTCGGCTACTTAGTTAACCAAGGGGAATATTGTGTAGGACGTAATGCCGTGGCCTGCATACTCAAATCAACTGGCTTTGGTCCAGCCGATATGATCATGAAAATGGTAGAATCGTTCAGCTCTGTGGCTTCTTCTTAGTTAGTATGAGAATTTGTAGAGTAACATGTATTTAAGAGGAGATAAATGGTAAGTTATTATAGATGCTTGAGGAGCTAACCGATTTTGCTGCTGATCATGGCCGTGGTCTAGCTCCGCCCCCAATTGAGTTTACTTTTAACTAGTAAGACAAGCACTATTTCCATTGTGCACAAAAAGCCAGTATTACTCGTGTGCAATAAGTTAATGCATCACTTGTAGTTTAGCCCATAGTTCTACTAGTTTCAAACAATGTGTATTTGCAATTACTAATGCTTTATAGAATCATAGATTTTAACTAGGCACCTCACAGTTAAAATACACACAAAAAATAGTTGCTATATTAAGTGACACTTTTTTAATGTCTGTTTGTGTAAAGTACTTAGTTTAAATATTATTCTTTTAAAATACAAACCATTTAAACTAAATCCCTTTGAAAACACAGCAATAACCCATAATCAAAAACTTTTCAAATGCATTTACAACCATGGTTTACCTCTAAATAATTTTTATTTTATATATGTTTTATACAAAAAAAAAGATTTAAAAAAATGTAAACCTTAAATTGTTGTATATTGCATAAAAAGATAATGTAGTAATGATTCATCCTTATATACTTTTCATTACCAGGGAAAAATGTTTACTTAGATTTCAGAATGCAACCATTTAACATACATTAAACACTTTAAAATTGTAATACTGTTTAATTGTATATATTAAAACTAAACTTTGCAATATACTTTCATTATGTATTTTGGCACCATTTTCCTGTAATTTAGTTCTGAAGATTATGTGCTTCCCAACTTCTGTTAAAAGTGGAACTGTAGACTCCAGACTTAACATTGCTATATTCCATACAGACATTAGTTACACACTCTAGTAGCTCTTAGCAGAGTATGAAACCTAGGTTTTAGCATGCTGGTGATCATGGTGGTTCTATGGGGGTGCAATGGACCTCCAACCGTGTAGCAGCCTTGTTGAGCTGAGAAGGGAAGTGCATATTTTGTCAAGAGACTCCATATATTATGTGTTCTGTTTCTTTCTTCTTTACCACCTTTGTTAGCCCCCCAAATTTGAAGATCTTGAAATGCCACTGACCGACACATACATTGCTTTATGTAGACTAAGGGGCCCATTTATCATAGTGCGAGTGAACATACAATGTAGCGGACAAGATACGATCGTCAGGGATTTTTCCCTGTTGTGTTTGCCATGTGCTGCTGGCAGCCATTTTACTCACCTCTCTTCCTGACTTGGTGCATTGTGGGGGATGCTGCTCATTTCCTGCACTTCCTTTTATGGCCAGACTGGTGTGCATCATCCATGTGAGACAGGATGCAGTCTCAGAATTGTGATGTCATCACTTATTATTTAAAGGGCCTCTGTTCAGTATGCTTTGCCTTTGCGTTGTCTCAGACCTGTTTGTGAGAGTTCCTGTGTATTACCTGCCTGCCTGACGTCCTTCCTGGTTCCTGATCCCTGGCTTGTTCATGACTCTGCTGTTTTCCTTATTCCTGATTCCGGCTCGTCTGACTATTCGCTTTGGCTCCTGACTCGGCTCGTCTGACTACCAGCTCTGGTTTTGACTCCTGGCTTGTTATTTGACTTGTGGACTTTTTTTTATTATTTTTTGCTATTAATAAAGGTGTGATTATTTTTGCACTTCTCGTCTCAGTCTTATTCCTGGCACCCTGACATTACGCAAAGGCCATGAATCCTGATGCTGCTAATTATCCACCTTTCCTGCCATCATTTCCAGGATGGATGTACAGGATCACCGCTTGGATCAATTTGCACTATCCCTGCAAACCCTGCTGACTCGCACTGCACATTTGGACCAAAGTGTCCCGCAGGTTATGGCTGCTCCTGTTTCCACTGCTGCACCTATGCCTACCAGGAGCATGTCCGGTTCTGCACCTCTACCTCAGCGATATGGAGGAGATCCTATTCAGTGCAGAGGGTTTTTGAACCAGGTGGGCATTTACTTTGAGATGTTACCTCAGGTGTTTCCCTCTGACAGAGCTAAGATGGGATTTCTCATCTCGTTACTCTCTGACACAGCTCTTGCCTGGGCAAATCCCTTGTGGGAGACTAATAAACCTGTAATTTCAAATTACCCTGAATATGTGGCCTCCGTTCGAAGGGTATTTGATGTTCCGGCTCGCTCCTCCTCTGCTGCTAAACGACTCATTCCATTCAGCAAGGTACAAGATCTGTTGCTCAGTATGCTATTGAGTTCCGTACACTTGCCGCAGAGGTAGGTTGGAACAATGAAGCCCTTGTTGCCACCTTCTTTCATGGGCTCTCTGATGCGATTAAAGACGAAGTTGCTGCCAGAGATTTACCAGAGGATCTCGAGGCATTGGTGTCTTTTTTGATCCTAATGACATCAGACTCAGAGAGAGGCCCTCTTTCAAGGAGCGCTTGCGGAAGCCTCCTGTTCCGTTGTCTCCTACGTGTTCGTTCCCACCCATGCCTCCCTCTCCTCCCATGCCTCCTGGTCCCGAGTCACCAGGTACTGCTGAGCCGATGCAGTTGGGATTCACACGTCTCTCCGTGGTGGAGAGGGCCTTTAGGAGGAGGGAGGTGCTCTGCCTCTACTGTGGGTTACAGGGCCACCTTTTGAAGTCTTGTCCTACACGGCCGGGAAATGCTCACACCTAAGGTCTTGTCAGAGATAGACCTTGGGTGGTTTATCCTCGTCCCCGGAACTGCTTAAGGAGAAACCTTTGGTCATGGTTGTCCTTTCCTGGGTGGACTCCTCCATAGTCACTCATGCTCTTGTTGACTCCGGTGCTGCGGGCTATTTCATTGACAGTGCTTTTGTATCAAAGCACTCCATTCCTGTTTTGCCTCGGTCCGTTCTGCTTGCTATTGAGGTCATTGATGGCAGGCCCCTTCAGTCCGCAATCGTTACTCATGAAACTGCTCCATTTGTCCATGGCTGTTGGGGCTCTCCATTTTGAAACCCACCAGTTCCAGGTGATAAACTCTGCATTTTCCGGTTGTTCTGGGTTATCCCTGGCTCCAAAAGCACAATCCCAGTCTCGACTGGCGCAGGTCCGAGTGAGTGCTTGCAAGTGAGTGCTAGACTTTCTCTGTGTGTTGTATTAATTTGTTTTGTAATTTTCCCAATGGGCCTTGCTCCCAGACTTGTCTGGAGTTAACTGCCTGGAACTCTGGGGACAGCACAGCTTCCTGAGTGTGCTATTGAGCACCCAGGGCTGAGCATGTTGCAGAGTCATAGAATGTGTACCCCGTCCAGTTTGAGAGTGCAGTCCCCTTCCATGTTATATATATATGTATATACATATATATATATATATATATATATATATATATATATATATACAGGGTCAGGCAGAAGTAACGCCTCTTTTTCATTAGCTTGTAGAAGTAATAGCCTTTATGTCATTGTTCCAGTTTCTAAGATTTAAGATTCTAAGTCTGTAATAAAAGATTTGATTTAGATTACAAGCTCATGAAAAATGGGTGATATGTCTGCCTGACCCTGTATATATATATATATATATATATATATATATATATATATATATTTATACACATACATACAAGGGTAGACAAATATCACTATGGTTCACTAGTCAGGAGTTCAAAGCTACTAGCCCGGAGAAAAAAGTTAGTAGTCCACTCAATGTCAAAGATAGTAAAAATTCAAATCTCAGGAGATGGAGCTAGCCAGCACATCCACTTTGCTCCAGAAACTCTGTACTTAAAACCAGCCAGAAGAAGACCCATCTTAAGATACAATTTTGGGTTGTATTTGCTTGGAGTAGTAGCGGTGAACCCAGACTTTACCCAAAGTGAGACCACCCGCTGAGAGGCTCTAGGTTGCTAAAAGACTGGCAATTCAAACCAGAGAAGTGAGAGTTCCCTGGGAGATAACCCCAGCGAGGGTACACCAGGCCCAGTTGGCTACGAAAGACAAGACCTGCTACCGGTCTATGTCATTAACTTTAGCAGCGATCCTAGTTTTGGCGGGAATCACCATCTTAGATCCCATGGCCTAGCAGAGTGGTGCTGTCCCACCACCTACCCTAGCCAGTAAGACCGCTAAGTGAGCCTCAGTGAAATCCGAGCCTGACAGCTGGTGAGGATATAGCCTGTTCAGGAGCTTCGCAGCAGACGAGTGATGGAACTCACTAACGTGACACGCTCAGGCCTAAACAGTCAGCCACGAGGATGCCCATTTGCGGCCTATACAATCTAGCTCCACATAAGGGCAGGACACACTGCCACAATATATATCGCTCATTATTCCGGACCTGCACGGCCTCCACAACTGGGCTCTTCTACCTACAATCTGAGCCCAACATTTACTGCAGGCCGGAGAGATTCAAGCAAAGGGGAATACCCTCCTCAAGACTCCTAAGATCACCGGATCGCACATCGAACTGGGTGAGACCTTTCCCATACCTTACTATCTTTATTAAGTGCTCACTGCAGCCCTAACACCAGCTCAATCAGCCCGCATTACTAGGACTCTTAATAGAAACCCCTGGGGCATTAAGAGGGAACATCTCATAACAGATTATCTTTCTCTGAGGCCCATTTGCCCCAAATTAGACAAAGAAGGGACTGTTTGTTCCATTTAATAATTTAAGGACTTTGGTATAACTCATCTGACACAACTTGCATGTTTATATCACTTTTTGAACAAACTTTGTAATCCCACTGTGCAGCTGCTCTCTCACCTCCCACGTTCCTCCCCAGCCTGTCTGGGTGAGTCACCTCCCGTTACCCTTTTCCCTTCCTCTTGGTCATATCCCCTTTTCCCTGAGGTGGGAGATAGGCTATAGGAAACTGCTGTGTTTCTTTGTCATAACTAGGTTCTGTTCTTATTTATTAACCTGCCTCGGAACTGTGATATAACTGTATTTGTTCATTGAAAGGTTGCTGCCTAAGAAGTGTTCTTGGAGCTGAATTTGGCCTCCTCTCTCCCCCCCCCTTTCCCGCTCAGCTTGTCTGAGTGGGATGCTATCCATCACCCCTTTTCCCCCTCAAGCAGGACGTATCCCACTCCCTAGGGAGAGAGGGTGTGTAAATAGTTTGGTGCTCACTTAGGTGACACATTTGTGTACTGTTATTATATACCTTCTGTTTTCTGTCCGGTATCTAACCACATTCCAGAGCTATATACGCTACAAAACATTAAACCCCCTCTTTGGGACAACTCCATCTCGGCTTGTAGCTACTTAACTTTAACTAAGTCCTCCTAGACAAAACAGATCTCTTAGGGCTCTTCCGCCACATCACCCATTTCCTTTTTCCTGCCCCCGTTGGCAGGTCCACCCATCCAACCCAGGCTGGTGTGATGTGGTAGTGCCGGAGAGATGTCACCCAGCCCCGCTCCACTTTGATATGTGAATTAAAATTAATAATCTGCCACCATTTAGCTACTTGTAGACACTAGATATCCTTCACATAGAACAGCTGTTGAACCTGAGCCCACCTATTCAGTCACACCTGGAAAATGCTTCATACCTCTAGAAAACATACAAAGAAACCTACCAATGTTAAGAAGATGGACTTTGACCACTTCACCCAACCAGCTAAAGACCTGGAAGAGGGATCTAATGATGGTCTTAGTGATCCAGAATCATATGGCAAAGACTCCAATCCTAACCTACGCCTGACTACTCAATCCCAACATTTTATTACTGAAACAATACTAAAAGAATGTTAGCTTTACAAACATGCTCCATCACTCAGGAGATCCAGCGCAGCTCAGCTGAGCTACGGAAGGATATATCCGAAATACGCAAGAGACTGGATGGACTTGAGCGCAAACAAGAAGACATGGCTACAGACCAAACTAACCTCCTATCATACACTGAATCTTTGACTGAGCAAGTAACCCAACTTGAATTTAAACTAGCAGACGTGGAGGACAGGGCACGCCAAAACAATGTCCGGTTCAGAGGTGTCCCTGAATATGTCACCCCTGCAGATCTCCAGGGTTACCTACTGGAACTCTTTAATGAGCTGCTGGGCACTCTGGACGGCATGACAAGCACTATGGAGAGAGCACGCAGAGCATTGCGTCTGAAGACAGTCTCACAAGACAAACCAAGAGACATAATCACCTGCTTTCACAGCTTTACCTTTAAGGATAAATTATTGCAGGCTACCTTCAGGAAGCCAACTCTATCAGAGAAATTTTGTGACATTCAACTGCTTCCGAACCTGTCTGCTCACACACTACAGCAGCACAGAATGTACCAACCTGTCACCACAGTTTTAGGCGAAGCCAATATCAAATACAGATGGAGTTACCCCACCAAACTTATAATCACATGAGTCAATCAGACCCATGTTGTATCTACTCTACCTCAGGGTAACACCCTTCTTATGCTATGGGGGGGCTTCAAAATGAGTCTGCTCAGGCTCAACCCATATTACAACCCAAACTATGTGTGTCAGCACCTGAATGGACTGTAAAAGACCAAAGAGTGAAAAGACCAAGGACTTTTCAGAACCAGGAGGCTTTTAGGCCTCATTCTCCACCACCATGAACTCACTCTCTGTAAAACCCTAATATGATCATTATCTTTTGGGGAAAGATTACTTCAAAGTAATACCAATGATGTCCAAGCACACCACAGGTCATTCCTTGTGTCACAACAAAAGACACAAGCCTATTTTTAAGTTTTGTTGGCAAAGTTGTCTGTTAATAATGTCTTATTTATATAATGGAGCGGGGCTGGTGTTTCTAGCTCCCGATTTTGCTTCCTGTTGCTCTTCTCCCCTCCACAGAAGGGGACTATTTCCACCACATACCTCAGATTTTCTTTCCTTATACATACTATCGTTGATCCACCCAATTAGCCTCCCCAGCCCTCACCCCTCCCTTGTATTCACAAAAGAACCTCAGAAGGCTAACACACCTCAGAATTCCTATAACTCCACATGGTTGCACTTAGATTACTGATGCATAACACGAGAGGTCTAAACTCCCCATTTAAGCAAAGCCTACTAACTCACTCCCTCAATTTTCACAACCCCGATGTGGTGTTTCTTCAAGAAACTTACTGGCAGGCAGATAACCCCCATAGACTTTACTCCCCAAATTACACGACCATTGAACATGTCTCATTCTCTAAAAAAGCAAGAGGGACTGCTATCCTGATATAGCATTCAAACAAATTCAAGTGCTCAGGGACCCCCAGGCAAGATATGTAGTCCTAGTCTGTAAAATAGATCACGTTACCCATACATTGGTGTCTGTTTATTTGCCAAATGTACATCAACCCAAATGCTTGAGAAAAATACTCTAAGTTGTGGAACATTCTAGGCAAGGCAGGGTAATAATTGTGGGCGACTTTAACATGACATGGGACAGCAAAATAGATAGGAAGTCAGCTACCCAGTCTAAAGTGAGCCCTCATGCAGAACACTTTGCCCTCAAATTCAGAACCACAATGTCCCAATATGGATATTGTGACATATGGAGAGCTTTCCACCCAGATGACAGAGACTACACCCACTATTCACATTCCTACAAAACATACTCCAGACTTAACTACATGTTTTGCTTTGCAGAAATACTGAACTTAATTAAGCGTTCTGACATTTCTCTTTCACTAACAGACCTAAAGCCACCTGGCATCTACCTCACCATATCCTTTCTGATATCCCCATTTTGCGAGGAACTACGAAAAGACATAACAGACTTAATCTGATTCGATGACAACTCACAAACCAAAAATGACACGCTATGGGGTGCAATCAAGGCTGCAATCAGCAGTTATATCATTTGTAAACAGGCCCACATAAAAAAGCAATTGGGTATATCCCTTGCCAAAGCCCTTAGCAAACTTAGAACATTAGAGTCCTCTAACCGTTCAAACCTATCGGAGTACCTCTCTACTCAAATTACTGACATGAGAAACCACATCAGTCACCTAGAACTACGCAAAACACAAAGAAACCTTTTCAAATTAAAACAACTATTTTACCACAAAAGTAACAAAGCAGATACCATGCTAGCCAATAAATTACAAAAAAGTTATTTGAATGCACCTTAGTATTTCATTGGAAGAAACACTCGGCTAGATTACGAGTTGTGCGTTAGGGTAAAAAAGCAGCGTTAAGAGGTCCTAACGCTGCTTTCTTACGCCCGCTGGTATTACGAGTCTTGAAGGTTTAGGGGCACTGCACACTTTTTGGCCTTACCACAAAACGACTTACGCAAACTTCGTAAAGTCTTTTTTTTATGGGACTTCCATAGCGCCGGTATTACAAGTCTGTCCTGGGAGGCCAAAAAGGGAGCGGTACACCCTACCCTGTCAAGAGTCCTAACGCATTTAAAAGTCAGCAGTTAAGAGTTTTATGGTACAACGCTGTAACATTAAACTCATAACTAAAGTGCTAAAAAGTACACTAACATCCATAAACTACCTATTTACCCCTAAACCGAGGCCATACCGCATAGCAAATAATAACTATGAAAATTTTAACCCCTAATCTGCCTAATCTGCCGCTCCGGACACTGCCGCCGCCTACATTATATTTATGAACCCCTAATCTGCTGCCCCCAACATCGCCGCCACCTATATTATATTTATTAACCCCTAATCTGCCGCCCCCAATGTTGCCGCCACCTACCTACACTTATTAACCCCTAATATGCCACCCCCAACGTCGCCGTCACTATAATAAACATATTAACCCCTAAACCGCTGCACTCCCGCCTTGCAAACATTAGTTAAATATTATTAACCCCTAATCTGCTGCCCCCAACCTCGCCGCCACTATATTAAAGTTATTAACCCCTAAACTTAAGTCTAACCCTAAACCTTACACCCACTAACTTAAATATAATTACAATAAATCTAAATAAATATTCCTATCATTAACTAAATAATTCCTATATAAAACGAAATACTTACCTGTAAAATAAACTTTAAGATAGCTACAATATAACTAATAGTTACATTGTAGCTAGCTTAGGGTTTCTTTTTATTTTACAGGCAACTTTGTATTTATTTTAACTAGGTACAATAGTTATTAAATAGTTATTAACTATTTAATAACTACCTAGTTAAAATAAAGACAAATTTACCTGTAAAATAAAACCTAACCTAAGTTACAATTACACCTAACACTACACTACAATTAAATTAATTTCCTAAATTAAATACAATTAATTACAATTAAATAAAATTATCTAAAGTACAAAAAAAACCCACTAAATTACAGAAAATAATAAAGAAATTACAAGATTTTTAAACTAATTACACCTAATCTAATCCCCCTAACCAAATCTCAACAAAGCCGGGAGAAGTCTTCATCCAAGCTGGGCGAAGTGGTCCTCCAGACCGGCAGAAGTCTTCATCCAGACGGCATCTTCTATCTTCATCCATCCGGCGCGGAGCGGGTCCATCTTCAAAACATCCGACGCGGAGCATCCTCTTCAAACGACGGCTAAACACGGAATGAAGGTTCCTTTAAATGACGTCATCCAAGATGGCCTCCCTTCAATTCCGATTGGCTGATAGAATTCTATCAGCCAATCATAATTAAGGTAGAAAAAATCCTATTGGCTGATGCAATCAGCCAATAGGATTGAAGTTCAATCCTATTGGCTGTTTCAATCAGCCAATAGAATGCCAGTTCAATCCTATTGGCTGATTACATAAGCCAAAAGGATTTTTTCTACCTTAATTCCGATTGGCTGATAGAATTCTATCAGCTAATCGGAATTGAAGGGACACCGTCTTGGATGATGTCATTTAAAGGAACCTTCATTCTGTGTTTAGCCGTCAGAAGAAGAGGATGCTCTGCGTCGGATGTCTTGAAGATGGACCCGCTCCGCGATGGATGGATGAAGATAGAAGATGCCGTCTGGATGAAGACTTCTGCCCATCTGGAGGACCACTTCACCCGGCTTGGATGAAGACTTCTCCCGGCTTCGTTGAGGACTTCAGCCCGGTTGGGTGAAGACATCTCCCAGTAAGGTGATCTTCAGGGGGTTAGTGTTAGGTTTTTTAAGGGGGGATTGGGTGTGTTTTAGAGTAGGGTTGGTTGTGTGGGTGGTGGGTTTTAATGTTGGGGGGTAATTGTAATTTTTTTCAGGTAAAAGAGCTGATTACTTTGGGGCAATGCCCTCAAAAGGCCCTTTTAAGTGCTATTTGTAATTTAGTGTAGGATAGGGCTTTTTTATTTTGGGGGGCTTTTTTTATTTTGTTAGAGGGATTAGATTAGGTGTAATTAGTTTAAAAATCTTGTAATTTCTTTATTATTTTCTGTAATTTAGTGTTTGTGTGCGTTGGATGTCTTGAAGTTGGACCTGCTCCGCGCTGGATGGATGAAGATAGAAGATGCCATCTGGATGAAGACTTCTGCTCGTCTTGAGGACCACTTCACCCGGCTTGGATGAAGACTTCTCCCGGCTTCGTTGAGGACTTCGATCCGGCTTGGATGAAGACGTCTCCTGGTAAGTCGATCTTCAGGGGGTTAGTGTTAGGTTTTTTTAAGGGTGTATTGGGTGGGTTTTATTTTTAGGTTAGGGACTTTGGGCGGCAAAAGAGCTAACTGCCCTTTTAATGGCAATGCCCATCCAAATGCCCTTTTCAGGGCAATGGGGAGCATAGGTTTTTTTAGATAGTATTTTATTTGGGGGGTTAGTTGTGTGGGTGGTGGGTTTTACTGTTGGGGAGTTGTTTGTATTTTTTTTACAGGCAAAAGAGCAGATTACTTTGGGGCAATGCCCTGCAAAAAGCCCTTTTTTAGGGCTATTGGTAGTTTAGTTTAGGCTAGGGTTTTTTTATTTTGGGGGGACTTTTTTATTTTAATAGGGCTATTAGATTAGGTGTAATTAGTTTAAATATCTTGTAATTTGTTTATTATTTTCTGTAATTTAGTGTGTTTTTTTGTACTTTAGCTAATTTAATTTAATTTAGCTAATTGTATGTAATTTATTTAATTGTATTTAATTTAGTAATGTATTTAATTATAGTGTAGTGTTAGTTGTTATTGTAACTTAGGTTAGGTTTTATTTTACAGGTAAAATTGCATTTATTTTAGCTAGGTAGTTATTAAATAGTTAATATCTATTTAATAACTATTCTACCTAGTTAAAATAAATACAAACTTGCCTGTAAAATAAAAATAAACCATAAGCTAGATACAATGTAACTATTAGTTATATTGTAGCTAGCTTAGGGTTTATTTTACAGGTAAGTATTTAGTTTTAAATAGAAATTATTTAGTTAATGATAGGAATATTTATTTAGATTTATTGTAATTATATTTAAGTTAGTGGGTGTTAGGTTTAGGGTTAGACTTAGGTTTAGGGGTTAATAACTTTAATATAGTGGCGGCGACATTGGGGGAGGCAGATTAGGGGTTAATACATATAATGTAGGTGGTGGCGGTGTCCGGAGCGGCAGAATAGGGGTTAATAATTATAATGTAAGTGTCGGCTATGTTGGGGCGGCATATTAGGGGTTAATAAGTGTAAGATTAGGGGTGTTTAGACTCGGGGTTCATGTTACGGTGTTAGGTGTAGACATAACTTTTATTTCCCCAAAGGAAACAATGGGGCTGTGTTAAGGAGTTTTACGCTGCTTTTTTTGCAGGTGTTAGAATTTATTTCAGCCGGCTCTCCCCGTTGATTCCTATAGGGAAATTGTGCACGAGCACGTATAACCAGCTCACCGCTGACTTAAGCAGCTCTGGTATTGGAGTGCGGTAATGAGCAAAATTTTGCTCAACGTTCACTTCTTGTCTTTTAACAACGGTTTTCTGAAAACTCGTAATACCAGCATACCTGCAGGTAAGTGAGCGGTGAGACAAAACTCCTCGTTAGCAACGCACAGCCTCTAACGCAAAAACTCGTAATCTAGGTGACTATGTCTTAAATTGCTATACGACTAAGAATTTCGGTGGAAGATATACTATGTATTAAAAAGCTATAATGCTATATGTATAAATTTAAATAGCAAAATAAAAGGTAATAATCGTATATAAACAAAAGGAAAAATTTGAAAAAAATAAGAAAAAATAATTTGATAAATGAAGTGATATATATATATAGTATGTATAATAAAGGAAAATCTACAGGATATTGTAGTTAAAAAGTACTTTACTAATAGTTCAGAAATATTGCATATGGAATACAATGCAATACAAAGTCAAAACCATTCTAAAAATTCCTTGTTGGTAACTACCTATAAAATATTTAATTACACTTCGTTCTAAAAAAAGTCTATCAATAGTTGTAGTTAAAAACGGATCTGTTTAGGCTAAGTAGCCCTATGTTAAAATACCATGTTAAAATACCATGTTATCGATCTATAAAGTGTGTTTAAATTCTAACTAATTCAATGGTTAATATTTATTCAATGGTGAAACTTGAAAAATTAGAATATTGTGCAAAAGTTCATTTATTTCACTAATGCAACTTAAAATCAGCCAATCAGCCAATAGAATGCAAGCTCAATCCTATTGGCTGATTGGATCAGCCAATAGGATTGAACCTATTTTCTACCTTAATTCCGATTGGCATATAGAATTCTATCAGCCAATCGGAATTGAAAGGACGCCAACTTGGATGACGTCATTTAAAGGAACCTTCATTCTGTGTTTAGCCGTTGGAAGAAGAGGATGCTCCGTGTCGGATGTCTTGAAGATGGACCCGCTCCACACAGGATGGATGAAGATAGAAGATGCCGGCTGGATGAAGACTTCTGCCCGTCTGGAGGACCACTTCGCCTGGCTTGGATAAAGACTTCTCCTTGCTTCGTTGAGGACTTTGGCCTGGTTGGGTGAAGACGTCTCCAGGTAATGTGATATTCAAGGTTTCAGTGTTAGTTTTTTTTAAGAGGGCAAAAGGCCCTTTTAAGGGCTATTTGTAATTTAGTGTAGGGTAGGGCTTTTTTATTTTGGGGGGGCTTATTTATTTTGTTAGGGGGATTAGATTAGGTGTAATTAGTTTAAAAATCTTGTAATTTCTTTATTATTTTCTGTAATTTAGTGTGTTTTTTTGTACTTTAGATAATTTTATTTAATTGTAATTAATTGTATTTAATTTAGGTAATTAATGTAATTATACTGTAGTGTTAGGTGTAATTGTAACTTAGGTTAGGTTTTATTTTACTGGTAAATTTGTCTTTATTTTAACTAGGTAGCTATTAAATACAAAATAAATACAAAGTTGCCTGTAAAATAAAAAGAAACCCTAAGCTAGCTACAATGTAACTATTAGTTATATTGTAGCTAGCTTAGGGTTTATTTTACAGGTAAGTATTTAGTTTTAAAAAGGAATAATTTAGTTAATTGTAGTAATTTTATTTAGATTTATTTAAATTATATTTAAGTTAGGGGGTGTTAGGGTTAGACTTAGGTTTAGGGGTAAATAATTTTAATATAGTGGAGGCGACGTTGGGGGCAGCAGATTAGGGGTTAATAAATGTAGATAGGTGGCGGCGATGTAAGGGCAGGCAAATTAGGGGTTAATAATATTTAAATAGTGTTTGTGATGCGGGAGTGTGGCGGTTTAGGGGTTAATATATTTATTATAGTGGTGATGTCCGGTTCTGCAGATTAGGGGTTAAAATATTTATTTTAGTGTTTGCAATGTTAGAGGGCCTCGTTTAGGGGTTAATAGGTAGTTTATGGGTGTTAGTCAGGACCGTCTTTAACACAGGGCAAAAGGGGCAGCTGCCCTGGGCCCAGTCTCTGTTGAGGGGCCCAAGAGTCCTTTTTTTTTTAATGGTTCATACCAGACTGCTGATGTGACATGGGGAACACACACATTCAGTCCTAATACTGTCACAGTCAAAAGTACTCTGCTTATATTTTTTTTAAAAACTGTGCCAGACCGTGCCCGTGTCATGTGACATGCCAAGCTAGTGCCATGTGCTGTTTTAGATGTGCACTGTGCAGCTCTGAATGCAAAGCCCTAACTCGGAATCCAGCCATTTCCCACTACATCAGAAAATGTCTTACTGGGGTTACCACTGTTACCAGGTAACTGCTCTGGTGGTAGGGATTGTTTCTGGGTAGGGCTGACTGTAGGCACATGCAGCAGAAAGCTGGAGCGGCAGGCACATGAGGATTTGAGCATCTGTGCAGCTGCATACACTGCTCTCTTCAGTCTTGAGGCTGTGTGACTCATCTCAGACTGTATCCATGCAGCCTTGGACAGACAGCATCATGTCTACTGTTCCCCTTAGCCCTCCTTTTTCTGCTGTGGCCCTAAGATCAACTAACTGAAGTTTGTTAGGGGAATAGTGCAATGTAGAAAGGTGTCAGTGGGAAGAATAAGTGAGTGCACACACGCCCCTCCCCATGCAGCATTGTCTAGTTCAGGGTGAGAGGGAACTTGTTCCTAGCAAAGAAGCTACATGTGCTGGTGTGGCTGATGTATAGCGTCATGCTGATACTTCACACATTAATGTAAGGTTTATTTTTATAGTTTTTATTTTCTCTCTGTCTCAGATTTTACAGCTTCCCATAGTAGTTCTGCTGTTCAAGTCAGTAAACTTATATTTGTCTGCACCTCCATGCTTCCTCCTTTACCTTGCTTTGCTCCTGTTGGCTGCCCTAAATCTCTTTAACCAGGTAACCTCACACCAGAATCACATTCAAAAGAATATTAAATGAATCCACAGTGGAGGAATTTATATATTTATTTACTTAATAGTTCTGCTTAGGTCCAGTTTCACATATTGCAATTTAAAAAAAAAAAAAAAAAATTTTTTAAATGATTAGCCCAGCAGTGGATGATCCACCGCTGGGCTAATAATAATAAAAAAATTGATTTAGTTGTTTTTTGGGATGTTGGGGTGGAGAGCGAAATTGCATGGGGTGGGGGGGGCCCAAGAAAATTTTTGCCCAGGGTCCAATCAATATTAAAGACGGCCCTGGTGTTAGTGTACTTTTTATCACTTTAGTTAAGAGTTTTATGCTACTGACTTTAAAATGCGGTACTAGTCTTGACAGGAGAGGGTGTACCGCTCACTTTTGGTCAGACTCGTAATACCGGCGCTATGCAAGTGCCATTGAAAATATAGGCGCCTAGATTACGAGTTTTGCGTTAACAGGGGTGCGGTGCTAACGAGCAGTTTATGCTCACCGCTCACTTACAGACAGCACTGGTATTACGGGTTTTTACAAACCCGGAGTTAACCGCAAAAAAGTGAGCGTAGAACAAAATTTAGCTCCACATCTCACCTCAATACCAGCACTGCTTATGTTAGCGGTGAGCTGGCTAAACGTGCTCGTGCACAATATCCCCATAGGTATCAATGGGGGAGAGCCGGCTGGAAAAAACCTAACACCTGCAAAAAAGCAGCGTAAAGCTCTTAATGCAGCCCCATTGATTCCTATGGGGAAAATACATTTATGTCTACACCTAAAACCCTAACATGAACCCAGAGTCTAAACACCCCTAATATTACACTTATTAACCCCTAATCTGCTGCCCCAAAACATCACGACACCTACATTATATTTATTAACCCCTAATCTGCCGCCCCCAATGTCTCCACCACTATAATAAACATATTAACCCCTAAACCTAAGTCTAACCCTAACCCCTCTTAACTTAAATATAATTTAAATAAATCTAAATAAAATTACTACAATTAACTAAATAATTCCTATTTAAAACTAAATACTTACCTATAAAATAAACCCTAAGTTAGCTACACTATAACTAATAGTTACATTATATCTAGCTTAGGGTTTATTTTTATTTTACAGGCAACTTTGTATTTATTTTAACTAGATACAATAGTTATTAAATAGTTATTAACTCTTTAATAACTACCTAGTTAAAATAAAGACAAATTTACCTGTAATATGAAACCTAACCTAAGTTACAATTACACCTAACACTACACGACAATTAAATTAATTACCTAAATTAAATACAATTAATTACAATTAAATAAAATTATCTAAAGTACAAAAAAAAACACTACATTACAGAAAATAATAAAGAAATTACAAGATTTTTAAACTAATTACACCTAATCTAATCCCTCTAACAAAATAAAAAAGCCCCCCAAAATAAAAAAGCCCTATCCTACACTAAATTACAAATAGCACTTAAAAGGGCCTTTTGTGGGCATTGGCCCAAAGTAATCAGCTCTTTTACCTGAAAAAAAATTACAATTCCCCCCCCAACATTAAAACCCACCACCCACATAACCAACCCTACTCTAAAACCCACCCAATCCCCCCTTAAAAAAACCTAACACTAACCCCCTGAAGATCACCTTACTGGGAGATGTCTTCACCCAACCGGGCCGAAGTCCTCAACGAAGCCGGGAGAAGTCTTCATCCAAGCCGGGTGAAGTGGTCCTCCAGACGGGCAGAAGTCTTCATCCAGACGGCATCTTCTATCTTCATCCATCCATCGCGGAGCGGGTCCATCTTCAAGACATCCAACGCAGAGCATCCTCTTCTTCTGACGGCTAAACACAGAATGAAGGTTCCTTTAAATGACGTCATCCAAGATGGCGTCCCTTCAATTCCGATCCGCTGATAGAATTCTATCAGCCAATCAGAATTAAGGTAGAAAAAATTCTTTTGGCTTATGCAATCAGCCAATAGGATTGAACTTCAATCCTATTGGCTGATTGCATCAGCCAATAGGATTTTTTCTACCTTAATTATGATTGGCTGATAGAATTCTATCAGCCAATCGGAATTGAAGGGAGGCCATCTTGGATGACGTCATTTAAAGGAACCTTTATTCTGTGTTTAGCCGTCGTTTGAAGAGGATGCTCCGCGTCGGATGTCTTGAAGATGGACCCGCTCCGCGCCGGATGGATGAAGATAGAAGATGCCGTCTGGATGAAGACTTCTGCCCGTCTGGAGGACCACTTCGCCCGGCTTGGATGAAGACTTCTCCCGGCTTCGTTGAGGACTTCGGCCCGGTTGTGTGAAGACGTCTCCCGGTAAGGTGATCTTCAGGGGGTTAGTGTTAGTTTTTTTTAAGGGGTATTGGGTGGGTTTTAGAGTAGGGTTGGTTGTGTGGGTGGTGGGTTTTAATGTTGGGGGGGATTGTAAATTTTTTTTCTGGTAAAAGAGCTGATTACTTTGGGGCAATGCCCACAAAAGGCCCTTTTAAGGGCTATTTGTAATTTAGTGTAGGGTAGGGTTTTTTTTATTTTGTTGGTGCTTTTTTATTTTGTTAGGGGGATTAGATTAGGTGTAATTAGTTTAAAAATCTTGTAATTTCTTTATTATTTTCTGTAATTTAGTGGGGGGGGGTTGTACTTCAGATAATTTTATTTAATTGAAATTAATTGTATTTAATTTAGGAAATTAATTTAATTGTAGTGTAGTGTTAGGTGTAATTGTAACTTAGGTTAGGTTTTATTTTACAGGTAAATTTGTCTTTATTTTAACTAGGTAGTTATTAAATAGTTAATAACTATTAAATAACTATTTACCTAGTTAAAATAAATACAAAGTTGCCTGTAGAATTAAAATAAACCCTAAGCTAGCTACAATGTAACTATTCATTATATTGTAGCTAGCTTAGGGTTTATTTTACAGGTAAGTATTTAGTATTAAATAGGAATAATTTAGTTAATGATAGTAATTTTATATAGATTTATGTAAATTATATTTAAGCTAGGGGTGTTAGGGTTAGGGTTAGACTTAGATTTTGGGGTTAATAACGTTAATATAGTGGCGGCGACATTGGGGGCGTCAGATTAGGGGTTAATAAATGTAGATAGGTGTCGGCAATGTTAGGGGCGGCAGATTAGGGGTTAATAATATTTAACAAATGTTTGCGATGCGGGAGTGCGGCGGTTTAGGCGTATATATATTTATTATAGTGGTGGCAATGTCCGGTTCTTCAGATTAGGGGTTAAAAAATTTATTTTAGTGTTTGCGATGCGGGGGGGCATCGGTTTAGGGGTTAATAGGTAGTTTTTGGGTGTTAGTGTACTTTTTAGCCCTTTAGTTAAGAGTTTTATGCTACGGCGTTGTAGTGTAAAACTCTTAACTACTGACTTTAAAATGCGGTACCAGTCTTGACAGGAGAGGGTCTACCACTCACTTTTTGGAAGACTCGTAATACCGGCGCTATGCAAGTCCCATTGAAAATATAGGATACGCAATTGACGTAAGTGGATTTGCGGTATTTCCGAGTCTGGCCAAAAAAGTGAGCGGTACACCTGTAACTTCAAGACTGGTAATACCAGAGGGCGTTAAAAAGCAGCGTTAGGACCTCTTAACGTTGCTTTTTAAGGCTAACGCAAAACTCGTAATCTAGGCCAGGATACGCAATTGACGTAAGTGGATTTGCGGTATTTCCGAGACTGGCCAAGAAAGTGAGCGGTACACCTGTACCTGCAAGATTCATAATACCAGCGGGTGTTAAAAAACAGTGTTGGGACCGGCCAACGCTGCTTTTTAAACCTAAGACTAAGACTCGTAATCTAGCCGAGTGTTTCTTCTAATGAAATACAATTCAAATAACTTTTTTTGTATTAGATAGCTTTTATTACACAGTTTTAAGGTTTTAACTGTGTTTTTTTGGATGTTTTTTGCTTGCTAGCTAGTAGCACTATTTACTGTGTATATCTAAACAGTTTTCTCTAGCCAATAAATTACGCCACAATAACAATGCTTCTCGAATTTACCAAATCAAACAGGACAATAAGACTCCCCAAATTCCTACTCAAATTGGGGAAAGCTTTGCAACATGCTTTTCAAATTTATATAATATTAAACAAACAGAAAACCCAAATCCAGCCTCGCAGCACACTACACGCAACTTTCTGAACTTCCAACTCTCTCAACTGAACAGTGCAAAACACTATTCCCCTTTTACTCTTTTTTTTTTACATCCTTTAAGTCCCCAGGTCCTGACGGATTGCCAGCCAATTTTTTTAAGACATACCTTCAGGGGCTATCCACCCTCCTCCTCAGGCTTTATAACCTAGCAAAAGACGAGGGTAGCCTCAAAAAGGAATTCTTAGAAGCTACTATTATTACTATTCCCAAGCCCAATAAGGATCCCACTTCATGCTCAAGTTATAGGCCCATATCACTAATAAACAGAGACTTAAAAATGTATTCAAAACTTCTAGCAACAGACCAAGTGGGCGTCATCCCTCATAGGGAAGGCCCTGATAATACTAGGTGCCTCCTAAACATTCTCTGCAAGTCCACAAGACTAAATAAGCCCTTCTCAGTCATCTCTTTGGATGCTGAGAAGGCCTTTGACCGGGTCAGATGGGACTATTTATGGGACGTCCTCGAAGCTTTCAAATTCCCCCCTGCAGTTCTATCTACTATCCAAGCTCTATATTCCGCTCCCACTGCAACAGTGAGGGGCTTGGGATTCCACTCTTCATCATTTTTAATTTCTAACGGCACTAGGCAAGGGTGCCCTCTGCCATCCCTATTATTTGTGATAGACATTGAACCTCTCGTGGAACAGATAAGGATAGACAAAAGGTTGGAGGGTATCACACTATTTGGAAAAACACACAAGATAGCATTATTTGCTGATGATATTACAATATTTTCAGTAGACCCGGCAAACACTATCCCCAGACTCATGGAAATCCTTGAGTCCTTTGAAAACCTTTCTTTTTATAAGCTTAACTTATCCAAAACTGAGATATACTCATGGGGCTACCCTAGTGAATACACACAACAACTGAAAGACAAGTGCAACTTCGCCTGGACAGACGAATATGTAACACACCTAGGGGTCAAGATTTCCAACAACATCCCACAGATAATTAGAGATAATTACAATCCCCCAGTAAATAGAGGGATATAGAACAAGCCTTGCTCCCCTTCCATATCCATTTACGAGACTTGATTTGGACCCCAGCCCATTGCCGTAGAACCATTGAAATTACTAATCCCATAATTATAGAATGCCTTTCCACTTGGGATAAACTTAGACATCACCTCTTCATAGCCCCACACCCGTCACCTATAACTTCGATAGCGGGACTTCTCACAAACCTCCCAGAAACACACCCCAACAGATAGGCCCAATTAGGCATAAAGCAGGTCTCTGACTTCTGGTCCCCGACCTTACCAGATAGATTCATCAGTCTAGAACAAGCAGAAAAATCCACCAATATCCCCACATGCCTCCACTTTGAATTCCTGAGAATCAAAAGTTTCTTCATTAGTTGGGGTTTCACTCCCTCGTCACACAGACCCCTCACCCATTGGGAGTCTACCTGGAAAAAAGGGGACAGACTATGCAATCCACTGTCTGCTCATTATAACATTTACCTGAGTTGGCACCACAACTACACAGATGGGAAACTCAACTGAATGTTACCATCCCTCCCCAAACCTAGCAGCACACACTCATGCTCACCAAGAAAACCCTACACTGCATTACGATTTATGAGACATACTATAAACTCATCTCACATTGGTATTTTGTCCCTCCCAGGTGACTTGCTCCACATTTTGTAGGCATGTCCCAAGATCAAACCTACCTGGAATACAAGCTTTTTCATCTTATCTAAAATGGGAATCAAAATCCAGAAATCTTCTGCCCTAGCCCTCTTACACGTAGGTACACACACGCTAACCAAACATCACAGCCTTCTTTGCATATTCCTTCTCTCAGCAGTTAAAACCAGCATAGCTAGAGCATGGAAAAAATAGTTCCCCCCCGGCATGGCATGCAATTTTAAATACCATGGCCTACCTATATTCAATAGAAAAAGATATATTCTACTTGCTTAACTGACTTGTATGAGCTCGTCTGGGCCGACTGGAAAGACAAATTCAATACTTTGTGGTTGCCAAATCCAGCATGAGTATCCCAATGCACAAGCCCGTCTAGAATCTGGGCACCCTCTGTCACCTTGTCGCCCATCCAATTAACTACACAAATCTTCCAGAATACATTCCCTTACTCCACATCAACCCCAACTCTCTCTTCCCCTCCCTCCCCCTCCTCCTAAATGGAACATATCTACTTAACTAGGTTCCTATTTTCCATTCTTTGACCTGAACCCCCTGTTCTATGCGCATAAGGAGCTTTGAGTATCTGTTAATTATTTCTATGTCATAACATTAGGGACTTGTGTGTCCCTACTTCATCCATTTTTGTAACAAGACCTGTGTCCCCATTTTTTTCAATGCTTGTTTACCATTAATTTTTTTCTGTTTGATTTCAGCAATAAAAACTTTAAATAAAAAAAGTCAAATCTCTAAGTTGTCCAGGACCAATAGACCACTGGAAATTGAAAGCCCTGTATATAGATAGATAGATAGATAGATAGATAGATAGATAGATAGATAGATAGATCGAAAGATAGATAGATAGATCATAGATAGATATCCTCCTTTTAACATAGAGATGTTCATGTGATATTTTCTAGTTAGTTTTTTTTACAGATATGCTACATCACATTCAAGTGATTCAGCATTTGGGTAGTATGTCCCTTTTAATGTTCAATACACAAATTTGTGTGCATAACCCCACTGCCATAAGCAAGGTTATAATGATCCAAGTCATTGAGGACAAATAACCATTATCATTTCAAGACAGTAGAAATTGCTACTGCATCATCTGCATTCTTCAGATTAATAAAAAAGACTACTGTGAGTCACATAGAAGCAGGGTAGGAGTAAGTAAATATTTTTAAGGCAAATGTTCAGCATTTTGTCTTTTTATAGAATGTTAAGAATCCTGGGAGGGCGGCGAGGTAACCCTTTAATGTTCTATTTCGAAATGCTATTTTGATAACATTAGAAATATCAGCTTTTATAAAAGTACACTGGAATATTTTACCACTTTGAGCTAGATTACAAGTGGAGCAGTATTTTGTGCTTCTGCTAGATCACTAGCTCAGCAAGAATTATTATTTTTCTGCTAGTCAGGTTGCATTCGAATTACAAGTTATAAGTAACTTGTTTTCATTCTAGCGGTAACCCGACAAGTGCAAAAATCCAAACTTAGAATATCGCGTGCGCATTCTACTATTCCCCCATAGAAGTCAACGGAGAAAATAAAGTGGGGAAAAACCTAACACACCCGACTCTCATGCAAACACGATTCTTTTTATAGAATGTTAAGAATCCTGGGAGGGCGGCGAGGTAACCCTTTAATGTTCTATTTCTAAATGCTATTTTGATAACATTAGAAATATCAGCTTTTATAAAAGTACACTGGAATATTTTACCACTTTGAGCTAGATTACAAGTGGAGCAGTATTTTGTGCTTCTGCTAGATCACTAGCTCAGCAAGAATTATTATTTTTCTGCTAGTCAGGTTGCATTCGAATTACAAGTTATAAGTAACTTGTTTTCATTCTAGCGGTAACCCGACAAGTGCAAAAATCCAAACTTAGAATATCGCGTGCGCATTCTACTATTCCCCCATAGAAGTCAACGGAGAAAATAAAGTGGGGAAAAACCTAACACACCCGACTCTCATGCAAACACGATCGCATATTTTCAGTTGTGCTAACCCAACATGAAAATATGAATATGTTCTCTTTATTCATAAATAAATATTTCTACATACAGTATATCTGATGTTTTTTTTTAAATAAATATATGCAGAATTTCTCAATGTGGCAGGCAATCAAGAAGGGACATTCTGAACGACCAGTGGAACGCCACTGGATGGAAGCTAAACATCCAGTGTCATCAGTAAACATTATATTAATTGACCATATCCCTAAACCTTCCCAAGGTGGAGATAGAAATAAACTGTTGCAGAGAGAAGCCTAGTGGATATTTAAACTGCACACTATCTCCCCTAAGGGACTTAATTATAATTGCCTGACTTTAGTTGCTTAATATAAGAGTAATCCTATAAAATATAAAAGTAAAAACAAGAAGCGCCAAAAAAGGCAGCTGGATACAATATAGAAATAAAAATGCAATAAAATACAATACCACCCGGTGGTTAATACAATAAAAATCAGTAAGTTATGTTGCTAAAATATGTAAGATATGATACTCCAATATCTAGCAGACATACATCATATACTGTATGTGAAAACATATACTGTATATATAACATTCAGAGGGATGTACTTTGATGAAGCAAACTTCTATAGTTTAAGTTCCAAATGTTGGAAAGATTATATGAAACTGGATGAAGGTGTTGGAAGCACTCAATAGGGCAGCTATATGTGATAGAATTGTTTTCTGTATTTAACTCTAATAATTTCCACTTTGTAAGGTGTACTAATATTACAAATAGCACAAACGCAACAAGTCTCGGTGTTAAGCTTAGTAAGTCTGGTGATATACACCATTTAAATGTTCAAATGTTACAGCTGTATGTTGCCACTCGTGAGTGGTAGTGAGAGCTGTCCCGTATGCCGTATAAATGATCAAACAAGAATGCGGTAGCTGAAGGTATTCCTTCCTAAAAGGACTCACTGAAATTCGAAAGCTTCACTCTCTACACTTGCCTGTCTCCTCTCTGACACGCCACACACCCAGCATTCGCCTCGTTGTTCTCCTCGGGCATGATTGTGATGTCCAGGTCAAGTTGTGAGTATATTGATCAATAGCATTCGCGGATTGTCAGGTTTTCGTCCTCAACTTTCCCTTGGCTGTAGGAAAAATTTCAGCTAGTTGTTTTAGAGTGCTCTGTTTTCCACAAATTAGGTTATAGACTCTGGTAGACTTAGTTAAATTATCAACACGTTTCAGCTATAAAAGCTTTTTTTCAAGATCATGAACGGCTTAACACTGAGACTTTTTGCGTTTGTGCTATTTGTGATATTAGCACGCCTTACAAAGTGAAATTTTTGGAGTTAAATACAGAACCCAATTCTATCACATATAGCTGCCCTATTGAGGGCTTCCAACACCTTCATCCAGTTTCATATAATCTTTCCAACATTTGGGACTTAAACTATAGAAGTTTGCTTCATCAAAGTACATCCCTCTGAATATTTTATACAATATATATGTTTTCACATATATGATGTATGTCTGCTGGATATTTTAGTAACATATCTTACATATTTTAGCAATATAACTTACTGATTTTTATTGTATTAACCACCAGTGGTAATGTATTTTATTGCATTTTTTTTTCTATTGTCAGTCAGATTAATAAATTTGTGCATTTTTTTTATCGAACTTGTTGTCTCTAGCTAACTTTTTTTGGCGCTTCTTCTTTTTACTAGTGGTGCAGTGAGGATGAGAAATTAGAGATGATAGAGGCCTATGGGTAGAGAGCCCCGCAGCTGGAGAGGCGTGATTTGGCCAGCAACATGGGCTTGGCTCCTTCTTGCGGCTCCTGGAGGAAGATAGGGATCCAGTTTATGAATGCAAGATCAGCCACCTGTCCCACAGCTTGTACGTAATATGCCCTACTGACTCCGGGAGAGAACTATGCCCTGCTCACACTTGGAGAAGTTTGCGCTCAGGCCCTTTACCCTCAGCCCTTGGATCCTCCTAACCTGTGAAGCTCCCCAGCATTTCCCACCAACCCTATCACCACCCGCATCACCGGTGCTTCATGCCTCACCTGTGTTCTACCCCACACCACCTCCAGAGGCTACATCACCTCCGTACTTTATTTTCATATTCCAGCATAAAAGCTGAACAAGATACAATTACAAGTACTCTTGTCCTTCATGTGAGGTGTATTAACATAAATCTTAAATGAAAAAATCCAAAGTTTATTAAATATGCTAAAATGGGTGAAACTAAATTAAACTTAAAATTTAATTTAGTTTCACCCATTTTAGTATATTTAATAGTTTGGAATTTTTAATTTAAGATTCACATTAATACACCTTCTCACATAAAGGACAAGAGTGCTTGTAATGGTATCTTGTCCAGCTATTATGCTGGAATATGAAAATGTCTTTACCTTGATACACAGCACCATTGAAACAAGATTTATAGCATACGCAAATTGAGATTTTACGCTAAATAAATTATGTTATATCGTTCTTTCAAGTAATATAAGAGTATTGCTATTGTCCCTATTTACAACATCACCTCCATAGGCTGCACTGCCTCCACAGGCTGCACCACATGCGGGAGGAGCAGACGAAGACTGGAACTTTGCCACAGAGTAAGCCGACACAAACAGCCTGACGGAGCAACTGGTGGTGTGCCTGTAACAAGAGAGGGGGCTCCAGCCCCATAGAGCACACAGGTGGCACCCCCCTGATGCTTCCCCCTCCTTAGCCGAGTTGCTGTGGCCTTTCCCTCGTCTGGGGTTGCTGTGGCCCTGCCATTTTTTTGCCTCTGGAGCCAGCCTCGCCCTCCTCCTTCTACTAAATTCTGAGGTAAGTGAGGTTTTTTTTTTTTTTTTATTATTATTATTTTTTTCCCGTCATTCATGCACCAATGATATATCTGGATTTATTATTTGAATCTATGCTAACATATTTCAGATTCACAGCTAATATAAACAACAATCGTATTTAAATAAGGTATCAGTGGTATTGTATTTTCATATATGCTAGTACCATAACTTAATATAATGTATAACAGATATGGCCAATATATTGTATCTCTCTCACTGTCTGCATCTGCACCTGGAGACTTTCTTGGGTGTACGATGTAAAAGCATACGTAAAGCCCCTCATTCGTTCTACATCTGATCCTTTCCCTTGTTCTGCAGACATTTAAAAGTCATGATATTTATGAAAGTCTTAGATATTGCATTACTATTCTTTCATATAAAAAATCTTCTATATGTAATGGCACATGAAAATATAGTTTTGTTGTACTCTCAGATTTTTTAATAAAGTGTAACACTGTAAAATCCATACACATAACCATAATGGATTATGTCTTGAATTGCTCAAAGATCAACATCCTTTTAAGGCTTATGGACTGTTATGCCATACTTGGGATTCAATCATGGACTGTGCCTTAATTGCTCACAAAACAGCTTCCTTGTATGGAGCAAGGACTGTTTAATAGCATATGTGTGCTACCATCATGCTGCCGTCGCCGGGGATGAAGATAAGAAGATGGGCTGCTGCCGGGATGGAGAAGGAGCGCCACCATCATCTTTGGTGAGTACCATCTTGGGATTTAGAGTTTTTTTAATATTAGGGATTTTTTTTATTTTCTCTGGGCAGCAAAAGAGTTAAATGCAATTTTAAGGTCAATGCCTAGCCAAATGCCCCTTTCTGGGCACTTTTTAGAGTAGGATTTTTTAGATAGTTATTTTTTTTTGGGGGGGGTGGGGGGTTAATGTTAGAGAGTTGTAGGTTTTTTATTTCACAAAAAGAGCTGGTTTACTTTATGACAATGCCTTACAAAAGGCCCTTTTAAGGGCTATTTGTAGTTTAGTTTTAGAATAGTTTTTTTTATTTTGAGGTGGTTTTTTTTTGGGGGGGGGGGATTTTAGGATAGGCATTTTGGTAATTTGTTATTTTAGGGGATTTAGATGTTAGTGGTTTAGTTTGCCGTTGGGGGGCTGACAGTTTAGGGGTTAATACAGTAGTGGTTTACTTTGCACTGGGGGGCTGGTGGTTTAGGAGTTAATAATATAGTGGGGACTTTGCAATGGGCTATGTGGCAGTTTATGGGTTATGAGAGTAGGGGCTTATGGGCAATTCGGGCTAGCGCACGAGAAGGGTGTTAGATTTTTCCACTTTTTTTTCTTCATTGACTTCTATAGGTACATTTTTTTTTTTAATTTTTTTTTTTTAAACGTTTATTTTTGTATTTATCACAGAATGAACAGTAATGTAGTACAATCCAGTAAAGATTAAGCCAGTAAACAAGTGGATGGGCCACGTTTCTCATGTCTATGCAAAGCGTTCTTCTTATTGGATTCCAGTCCTTGTATCAATTTAAGTCTTATTGCTTGAAGATTTTGCATTCTGTAACAAACATTTTCAATTACACTTTTTTTTTCTTTATACTTTGAACTACTATACACAAAACTAAACTAAACAGTTAAATTCTGATGTTTCTTCTATACTTAGAAGGTGCATAACTTTGGCTATAGGGGAATAGTTTATCACACGCGCGATATTGTAATTCCTGCTGTTTTGTGCATGCAGGGTTAGCGCTGGAGAGATAACTTTTTACTTTCAACTCATAATACTAGCGTAACCAGCACCACCAGTTTACTGCTAGCATAGTTGGCACTATAGCGAAAGCGCTAATTAGAGCTCTACTTGCCCTAAATTGTCAGGTTGCACAATCACGATTAACATTCTTAACAATACGCATACAGGTAAGAAACTAATTAAATTCTCGTTATGTAGGCAGTTC
>NC_069500.1:728355157-728407657 GCF_027579735.1 Bombina bombina | reverse complement strand
AGGTAGTTGAACTGTATAAAACAGGAAAGGGATATAAAAAGATATCGAAGGAATTGAGAATGCAAATCAGCAGTGTTCAAACTCTAATCAAGAAGTGGAAAATGAGGGGTTCTGTTTGATAACATACTGCATTCATCTTGCCATCAATTCTGACCAAATTTCCTGTGCCTTTGTAGCTAACACATCCCCAAAACATCAGCGATCCACCTCTGTGTTTCACAGTAGGAATGGTGTACCTTTCATCATAGGTCTTGTTGACTCCTCAAATATAGAAAAGTTTTTGTGTTATCATTCATATTCCCTGAAAAAAGGCCAAGAAATCATAAATTCTGTCAGGGTATGTAAACTTATGAGCACAACTATATAAATATATACCTACATGTACAAAGAGATGGTGCAGAATGGAGAGAGAAAAAAATACTTAGTTTGGAAATTTTTCTCATTCCTCTAGATACCTGACCAGTAAAATACACACTTGAGCTGAAATATGTCTTTTGTGCTGCTATTTCTTTTCCTTTCTGGATCCATGCAGTGTCATTTTGTACTTAGCATGTGCCCACTGCAGAAGGCATCTCTGGTACCACAGCCGCCTTCCCTCCCTCAGCTCCAGGTTGCACACACATGCTGCACTTCCTACTTCACACACAACCACAGATACATACTACACATAGACACAAACATATACTGTGGCAAAGCCCTTGCAGGAATAGTCACAAATATAGTTTTTAGGCTGTTTTATTTTTATCAGCAGTTTTAAACATGGGGTGTACTCCCCTTAAATAAAAAATAAAACAAACAAAATCCTACTCCTTTTTAGGAGACTAAATATACATGCAATATTTCCTTACTAACTAGTACTGGGCAGCTAAGCTGGTCTCAGTTAACAAAACAAATCAAAATAAGCAGAATAGAACAATGTTTGCTCACCAGTCTCTTGTTTCTGCCAACTTTACTTTCAGACATACAGCAAGGTCTCAGTTCCTCCCTCTCTGAAGTAGCCTGCACAATGAGACATGATTTCCTCTACAGCAGGGGTGTCAAACTCATTTTAGTCGCGGGCCAATTTTCCAAACAAGTACAACTCACGTGGGCCGCACACTGCCTACATATCTTGTCATTGCTAAACAGTGCAGTGGCATTTGCTATAAACTGTATACATTTCAAAAGATTGTGTTCTGTAACTCCTAATTAACTTACTCTGGCTTGAGGAAATGTGCTCTAATGCTTTTAAGAAGGTGAGACACGCGCTCCACCTGCGACCCACTGTTTATAATAGTGATAGACATACCTGTTGTACATAATATAAAATAATAAATACATAGAAATATATATAAAGTATGTGATTTTAGTTAAAGAGAAAATGATGGAAAGGAATGGACAGAAATTATGTGGGAAATCAGTGCTACCATAGTAATGAACTGCATGTGTTAAAGAAATAATTATGCAATTATCTGTCTTTTTCTTTTTAATAACATATGTTTTAATGTATGTGCATCCCTAACAGTAAGCGCACTCGCTCTTTAAGTAATAAGCATATTATAATTAATATTTTTCATGGAGGTGGCGTGGGCCGCACAAAATTAGGTTGAGGGCCGCATGAGGCCCACAGGCCGCAAGTTTGACACCCCTGCTCTACAGAGCTGCTTATAAAGGATCCAAACGATTTAACCAGAATCAGCTGTGGTGAGCTACTAACAAATTTACACTTTGTTAGAGGGGAAAAAGTGACTTTTCCAATCTCCTGCTAATATACACTCCTTCTCTCACCCTGTCACACATCCCTCTCCCCAGCGCAACACCAGTGTGTGAAGCGATTGCTGCAAGAAGCCCATGCACACGAGACAGTGCATCAGCGTTACCATGGAGCAAACCAGTTCTGTGCTTCACTACAAAAGTAAATGGTTGCAAGGACAAAAAACATCTAGTGACTTCTGAGTTTCTATCTTTGTTGGTGTGCATCCATTTTAACGGAGCATGGTTAGTGACAAGGGTGAAGTGCCTTCACAGCAAATAATACTTTAGAGTCTCCATAGCTAAGCACTCTTTTTCTATAACAGCATAGTGCTGTTCTCAAGGCAACAATTTCCTGCTTAGATATAGCACTGGATGTTCTTCCTCACCTATGTACTGTGACAGTACAGCACCCAAACCGACCTCAGAGGCATCGGTCTGTAAGAAAAACTCTTCATCAAAGTCAGGTGCCACGAGGACGGGTTGCCCACACAATATTGAACGAAGGTCTATAAAGGCCTCAGCTGCTTTTCTGTCCCACCTTACTGGGTCTGGACTTCTGGCTTTAATAAGGTCTTTGAGAGAAGCAGCTCTGGTGGAAAAATGGGGGTATGAACCTGCGGTAGTAGCAGAAAATTCCAAGAAGGCTCTAACCTGCTTCTTCCTAAGAGGCCTGGGCCAATTCTGTATAGCTCCTACCTTGTTTAATTGGGGTTTCACTAACCCACTTCGTAACCTAAATACTTAGCCTCTTCCATCCAATAAAATATTTGGAGGGGGTTGGCAGTTAACCCAGCTTTCCTAAGGGTGTCTACCACTGTCTCTACTTTCTGCAAATGAGAGTTCCAGTCATCCAACATCATGCAAGTACGCAGCGGCATAGTGCACATGTGGTCTTAATAATTTATCCATGAGCCTCTGAAAAGTGGCTGGAGTTCCATGGAGACAAAGGGCATCACCTTATTGAAATAAACCATCTGGGGTTACAAAGGCAGTTTTTCTCCTCGGGCATGCTTGGTAAGGGGTACAATGTGGGTAAGAAATCTGACCTTAACTAGCCTCTCTACCAGTTCATAAACCCATGGCATTGGGTAGGCATCAAACTTTGACACTTCATTTAATTTCCAAAAATCATTACAAAATTGGATAGAACCATCCGGTTTAAGTACCAAAACAATTGGGCTAGACCAATTACTATGTGATTCTTCTATCACATCTAATTCAAGCATTTTCCTAACCTCTGCTTGTACAGCCTTCCTTTCTGCCTCAGGAATCCTGTATGGTTTTAATTTAAGGGTTACTCCAGTCTCAGTAATAATATCATGGGCAATTTCTTGTGTTCTGCCTGGCATAGGCGAGAAAACATCCTTATTCCTCTCCACCATTTTCCTTAACTTCCTTGACTTGTTCAGGTGTTAGCTCTGGGGAAATAGTTACTACTTGTTCTGAGACTTGAGGCTCAGCCCTGGTATTATCTAACTGGGCTAGTAATGCTTCTTTATCCCTCCATAGCTTAAGAAGATTTATGTGGAATATTTGTTCTTTCCTACGACGGTCAGGCTGACTAACTTTATAATTCAGAGGGCTTACCTTTTCTATAATTTCATAAGGTCCCTGCCAATGAGCCAAAAGCTTACTCTCAGCTGTAGGAACCAAAACCATTACCCTGTCACCCTGTTTAAATTGCCTTATGGTAGCACTCTTATCATAATAACATTTTTGAGCATCCTGAGCTTTTTCCATATATTGGCGAACCAGGGGAAAAACATGAGCCATTCACTCCTGCATTTTCTCTATTTGCTGCACCACATTATTACCCTGGGACTCCCTGTTCCTCCTTAGTTTCCTTTAGTATGTCCAACATACCTCTCGGATGTCGACCATACAAAAGTTCAAAAGGAGAAAAACCAGTTGAGCTCTGGGGAATTTCACGAACTGCAAACAATAAGTAAGGAAGCCGTTAATCCCAATCCTTCCCATTTCTACTAACAACTTTTCTTAACATCCCCTTAAGTGTGCGGTTAAACCTCTCTACTAGCCCATCTGTCTGTGGGTGATATACCGAGGTTTTTCAAAGCCTGTATTTTGAATAATTGGCATAACTCTTTCATGAGACAGGAAACAAAAGGAGTACCTTGGTCAGTTAAAATTTCCTTTGGGATCGCAACCCGTGAAAATACTTGTACCAATTCTTTTGCTATATTTTTAGCATTAGCATTACGTAGCAGAATGGCCTTGAGCTGATTTCTCTAATGGGCTTACCAAGTCCATCACAATCCTATCAAATGGTACATCAATAATTGGGAGGGTATAAGTGGAGCCTTAACCTGGGTTTTGAGGATGACAGTTGGCACTCTGGGCAAGAAGCACAATATCTCTTTATTTCTTCGTAAACCCCTGGCCAAAAGAAACTCCTCAGGACCCTTTCCTGAGTTTTCTCTACCACCAGATGTCCACCGAAAAGGTGTGAATGGGCAAAATCTAACACCTTCCTAGTATGAGAGGAAGGCACAACTATCTGTTCTACCTGTTGACCTTCCTCTGATATTACTAGGTACAGAAGGTAATTTTTAACCATAAAAATAGGGGTATACACTTTCTGTTTGAACCTTCTACAGGTGATCCATTAACCTCTACTACCCTGCTCCTTGCATGCTGTAGCAAGGGATCATTAGCTTGTTTTTGACCAAAGCTACTGCTAATAATGTTTAGTTCACAGGGAACGTTTTCTGTAAGCAGCCGCTTGCCTGTATCCTATTCACACCTTCTGTTTGCGCAGGTGTTCCCTGAACAGTAATATGCTGCCCAACATCATAAAGAATGGCATTATTCTGTTTTTAGGCCTCAACCAGGGTCCCAATTTGTAAAGCTAAAAATCTGTTACACTCTTGCTGAGCTGCAACTGATGCTGCAGCCTGACAAGTAGTTTCTTGTTGTATAGACGCAGCCTATAACAGGACCTGTAAAACATCCTCCATATTTATGTGGGTCTGTACCTTAAAGGCTTACAGGGTAGTAAAGCCAGGCATTAACAATCCCACTTCTGACACCACTGTGGCAAAGCCCTTGCAGGAATAGTCACAAATATAGTTTTTAGGCTATTTTATTTTTATCAGCAGTTTTAAACATGGGGTGTACTTCCCCTTTAAATAAAAAATAAAACAAACAAAATCCTACTCCTATTTACGAGACTAAATATACATGCAATATTTCCTTACTAACCAGTACTGGGCAGCTAAGCTGGTCTCAGTTAACAAAACAAATCAAAATAAGCAGAATAGAACAATGTTTGCTCACCAGTCACTTGTTTCTGCCAGCTTTACATTCAAACATACAGCAAGGTCTCAGTTCTCCCTCTCTGGAGTAGCCTGCACAATGAGACACTGATTTCCTCTACAGAGCTGTGTATAAAGAATCCAAATGATTTAAAGGGATAGTAAATCCCAAAATTTTCTTTTATGATTCAGATAGAACATACAATTTTAAACAACTTTCCAATTTAATTATATTATCAAATTTTCTTTATTCTCTTGTTATCCATTGCTGAAGGGACAGCATTGCACTACTGACAGAAAGCTGAACACATCTAGTTAGCCAATCACAAGAGACAAATGTGTGCAGGCACCAATCAGCAGCAGCTCACACTAGTGTATGATATGTGCGTATTCATTTTTTAACAAGGGATACTAAGAGAACGAAGCACATTTGAAAATAGAAGTACATTTAAAAGTGTCTTAAAACGAAATGCTCTATCTGAATCATAACAGTGTACTGAAAAAAGGGGGTGTGCTCAATCTGCGCTGGGAAAGTTACCAATAAACCACTGGGTAAATGGAGTATCCTTCAACTCCACAAAGACAAATACAATCATACAATAGTAATAAAAATATTACTATAATAACCCCTGGCGCTAACGTGTAGCTTAAATTGGTAGTGCAAAAGGTTCTAATTAATGTATACTATAAACAATAAATCTCCTTAGTGAGGTAGTTCTAATTTGTTCGAAATTTCCTTACATATATGTATAAAACTGGGATTAATTGGTTATAAGTAACAAACCCAATTAGGGATGCGCTTAAGGATGAATCAGAGTAGTGCAAGTAAAAAATGAACAAATTTTATTACAATCTTATCATGCAAAAAAAATACTTTCTAAAACCAAATTTATCAAATAACACTCTGATCAGGCGTTTGACAATGTAGTATCAATAAAATCCCTAAAAACTCAAACTAGATATATAAAATAACATAAAAATAAAAATAAATACATATAATAACAATAAACAATCACTATTACAAATGGTTATTTCAAAGTAAAGAGCAAAGATCCCAATAGGAACCAAGGAAGATCCACGTCAGCTGGAAGTTAGTGATGTTTAGCCGGAGACCGAAAATGCTCTCTGAAGTCCCAGCTGTCTCTCTATAGCGGTCCTGGATTAGATCACTGCTGGATGGATCACCGAAAAGGAATCCCTTGTCTTTCACGATCCGTATTAGCACTCGTGCCAGACAGACCAAACAGTGCTCTGGGTCTCCGTGCGGTCTCGACGCTGGCAATTAGTTCCAGTCACCTGTGTGTTAGAAGAGTGGGCGGAGCAACGCGTTTCAGCCCGGTCTGGGCCTTTGTCAAGCTCCTGATAGATGGGAGATCAGGTCTTTTAAACCGTCACTCCTGCATATGATTGGTTAGGCATTAATTCAAAACAAAGGAAGTTGCGGTACAAATAAAAAATTGATACATTTTTACTATTGTTACTTTTAGCTCTTATGCATAATACATTTAAAGATGCACAATTTGCCTATCGGGTTTCAACTTGTTTGATGATTAATTTAAAATTTAAAAAATAGCGATCATTTTTAATTATAATGGATTCGATACATAAAAACACATACAAAAAGGGGGAATTTATTTTCATTTTTCACTTGCACCCCTTTATATCATCTAACCTAAAGCACACCCCACAGGGAAAGAATTTTAAAGTAGGGATTATAATAGTAAGAATCAAAAACAGCTCTCTGCGCCAATTATATTGTCCCAGTATCAATTCCTATTACTTCTTAAGTATATCCTGCTAGACAACCATACAGTAATCAAATAAGATATCCTCAACAAATATAAGTTTAAGTCCAAAATTTATAAAAATAAAAATTAAAGGGAAAAACGGGATTTATTCTCTAAGAAAACACCCTATATCGAAATCTAAGTTTAAGCCATTTGGTTTAAGCAATTTTAAGTCGAAAATCCATTTGGTCTCCTTTTTAAGTAATTCTGACTGTGCATTTCCCCCTCTCCAATTCCTTTTCAACTTATCTATACCCATATATGAAAAACATCTCAGATCTCCCCCATTGCAGGTAATGAAGTGTTTTGGTATAGGGAGATCTTTGTTCCTATCTAGATCGTGATTTTCAATCGACCAGATATGTTCACGAATCCGGTCTCGTAGGGGTCTTTCCGATTCCCCTACATATTGCTTGCCACATTTACACTGTATTAGATAGATAACCGATTTATCTGAGCACCTTATAATGTCTCTGATTTTATAGGATTTTCCTGTGACAGTTGATTTGAATTCTTTTTCTTTTTTGGAGTGTTTACACGCCTTACAAGTTAGGCATGGAAAAAAACCCTTTAAGGTGTTTCCTTCTAAGTCTATTTGTTTTTCTTTATTCATAATCTTATGTCTATTTTTGTTTTCGGTTGGTGCTAAAATTGACTTTAAGTTTCGAGCCTTCTTATAAATTATAACCAATTAATTCCAGTTTTATACATATATGTAAGGAAATTTCGAACAAATTAGAACTACCTCACTAAGGAGATTTATTGTTTATAGTATACATTAATTAGAACCTTTTGCACTACCAATTTAAGCTACACGTTAGCGCCAGGGGTTATTATAGTGATATTTTTATTAATATTGTATGATTGTATCTATCTGAATCATGCAAGTTTAATTTTGACTTTCCTATCCCCTTAACCAGAATCAGCTGTGGTGAGCTACTAACAAATTAACACTTTGTTAGAGGGGAAAAGTGACCTTTCCAATCTCCTGCTAGTATACACTGCTTCTCTCACCCTGTCACAATACTTACACAGGTATACACCCATAGACAAACACAAAGATATATACATACATATACACAAATACAGACACACACTACACATACATGAAGGCACATACCACCACGGAAGGACACATACAAACAAATATACACACACACAAATAGACATATACACACAGACACATACATACAAAAACATACACACATAGACACAAAGGTATACACACATAGACAAGCACACAACAACATGTATACATACATACAAACACATACAGTGCCCTCCACTAATATTGGCACCCTTGGCAAATATGAGCAAAGAAGGCTTTGAAAAATGTTCTTTATTGTTTAAACTTTTGATCCTTTGTTAAAAAATACACAAAAATACTCTACTCTCATGAATATCAAACAATTGCAAACACAATACAGATTTATCCAAAAATAAAATCTTTGTTAAATATATGTATCGGTACAATTATTGGCACCCTTTTAGCCCAATACTTTGTGCTACCTCCCTTTGTCAAGATAACAGTTTCTGAGTCTGCTCCTATAATGCCTGATGAGCTTGGAGAATACATGTCAAGGGATCTGAGACCATTCCTCCATATAGAATCTCTCCAGATCCTGGTTGACTCTCCTCTTCAGTTCATCCCACAGGTTTTATATGGGGTTCAAATCAGGGGACTTGGATGGCCATGGCAGGACCTTGTTTTGTGGTCAGTGAACCATTTTTGTTGATATTTGATAGAGCCCATGATGCCATGTATCCTAACAAAATGTCCAGTTCCTCTGATAGAAAAACAGCCCCAAAACGTTAAACCCACCACCATATTTAACCGTGGGCATGAGGCTTTTTTCCATATGGCTACCTCTCTGTGTGCGCCAAACCCACAACTGTTTTTTATTGCCAAAAAGCTCTATTTTGGTTTCATCTGATATAGAACCCATATCCCGTTTGAAGTTCCAGTAGTGTCTGGCAAACTAAAGAGGCTTGAGTTTGTTTTTGGATAAGAGTAGAGGCTTTTTTCTTGAAAAACTTCCAAACTTGTGGTGAGGAAGATGACATCAGATTGTAGTTTTGGAGACTTTCTTACCCCAAGACGCAACTAACTTCTGCAATTCTCCAGCTGTGATCTTTGGAGATATTTTGGCCACTAGAACTATTATCTTCACAGTGTGTTAAGACAATATAGACACACATCCTCTTCCAGGTTGATTCATAGGAGTATATTTATTAAGCAGCATATGCTGCTGTTTCTGCACAAGCCTTCTAGCTTGCCGGAAACATAAGTTAAGAAGCAATGGTCATAGAATCGGGATGATTGACACCCCCTGCTAGCAGCTGATTGGCCTTGAATGTGCAGGGGGGTGGCATTGCACAGCATTACAACCAGAATTGTTTGTGCAATGATAAATGCCAACAGCATATGCTTTCCTGCATTTAGCGATGTTGGGTGGACATGATCCCGCTACAGCGGATCATGTCCGCCCGACATTTGATAAATCTACCCCATAAATATTTCCAGTTGAACTTCTTAATTATTGCCGTAATGGTGGAAATTTACATTTTCAATGCTTTTGCTATTTTTCTTATAGCCACTTCCCAGTTTGTGAAGCTCAACAACCTTTTTGCCGCACATCACAGCCTATATTCCTTGGTCTTTCCCATTATTATGAATTTACTAATGGAATTCTGCCTATGTGTTACCTCATATGTATACCCCTGTGAAACAGGAATTCATGGTTAAACTATTTCCTGTTCCTAGTCACCCAGAGGTGTACTAAGATATGCAAAATATCAATGGGAATGTACTTCAAATATATTTTTCTCATATAAATTCATAGGGGTGCCAATAATTGTTCACTGAAGGATATATGAGCCTTTTCTTTATAAAAGTAAAACTTGAATTTTATTCAAAAGTTTAAAACATCTCAACATGGATAAGGCAACAGGGGGGTAATGCAACATGTTGCATTATCCATTTTGAGATGTTTTAAACTTTTGAAATAAAAGTCGTTTTACTTTTATAAAGAAAAGGCTCATGGACCCTTCATTGAATGCTTATCTGTTGCCGGTTTTCTGTGGACCTGATTGGAGCTCAGCACACATAACCCCGTTGGTTGCTTCTACAGAATTTGTTTCTGCTTGGACCACATAGTCATGTGAATCGTGACGAGTTACACACTGCTTCTTGCCCTGTGAGGAGGGAGGAATTAGGGACGTGCGGCTGGACTGGCAAATATTATCCACTGTTTCTCTCCGGAGTGAAAGGATTGAGAGGACGCAATGGCAGCTGCAGACATCTGACCCCCTGCATATCTGTGTGAGTATGCTGTTACACGCACGCTCGTGGAGCGGTGGAAACGTTTTTTTAATCACTCTACTGGCTCAGGCAAAGGACTATGTTTTCGTTAATCTGAAGGTTGGATATTGATTCATATTCATAGCCTACACGAATTGTGGATGAGATACCCCACGGGAGGAACTGAGTAATTGCTGTGTATTTTTATTCATTTAACAAGGGCTCAATATATTGTTGCACAAACACTTTTGGCTGTTCTTGTGCCAATAATTGTGCCACACATATTTAACCAAGATTTTTTGAGGATAAACCTGTGTTGCTTTTGTAATTGTTTGATATCCAGGAGAGCAGCGTATTCTTGAGCATTTGTCATGCTCAGCTGAGCAGGTTCAGGGGTATGGAGCATGTGCAAGGTGATGGCTGAGTTAAGCTGAGAGGATGTGAAGAGGTGAGTAGACTCAGTATACCAGAATGGAAACACAGAACAAAGAAGGTCTTTTCTTAAAGAAACTTTACTAAGGTAATGCAAGGAAAACAAGAGGTAAAGCACATCGAGGTATATTCCAAACTGATAATAAACAAATGAAAGTCTTTGTAAAAGAACAGTTCAAGCAGAAGTCCTTCAACAGACACAGACGACCCTTACGAGTACTTGATATTAGGATTAAAGTGGGCATACACGGGTATTAGAGCCAGGGTACTTGGTATAATATGCCAGTATCTCGGTAAGGCAACTTGGTTTCAGGAACGGGCCGAGCATACGCCAGTATCTCGGTATAGCAACTTGGGTTCAGGAAGGGGCCGAGCATACGCCAGTATCTCGGTAAGGCAACTTGGGTTCAGGAAGGGGCCAAGCATACACCTGTATCTCGGTATAGCAACTTGGGTTCAGGAAGGAGCCGAGCATATGCCAGTATCTCGGTAAGGGCAACTTGGGTTCAGGAACAAGGCCGAGCATATGCCAGTATCTCGGTAAGGCCACTTGGGTTCAGGAACAGGCCGAGCATACGCCAGTATCCTCGGTAAGGCAATTGGGTTCAGGAAGGAGCCGAGCATACGCCAGTATCTCGGTAAGGCAACTTGGTTTCAGGAAGGAGCCGAGCATACGCCAGTATCTCGGTAAGGCAACTTGGTTTCAGGAGGAGCCGAGCATACGCCAGTATCTCGGTAAGGCAACTTGGTTTCAGGAAGGAGCCGAGCAATACGCCAGTATCTCGGTAAGGCAACTTGGTTTCAGGAAGGAGCCGAGCATACGCCAGTATCTCGGTAAGGCAACTTGGTTTCAGGAAGGAGCCGCGCATACGCCAGTATCTCGGTAAGGCAACTTGGGTTCAGGAACAGGCCGAGCATATGCCAGTATCTCGGTAAGGCCACTTGGGTTCAGGAAGGAGCCCGAGCATACGCCAGTATCTCGGTAAGGCAACTGGGTTCAGGAAGGAGCCGAGCATACGCCAGTATCTCGGTAAGGCAACTTGGGTTTCAGGAAGGGGCCAAGCATACGACAGTATCTCGGTAAGGCAATTTGGTTTCAGGAACAGGCCGAGCATACGCCAGTATCTCGGTAAGCAACTTGTGTTCAGGAACAGGCCAAGCATACGCCAGTATCTCGGTAAGGCAACTTAGTTTCAGGAAGACAAATGTCACAGTATAGTTGCTTAGACTCTGCAAGCAGATTAACATACAGTTCTTACAGCAGTGGAGTTTAGTACCAACAGCCAAGGAAATATACAGGTACTCACAGCAGAGGTACTTGGCTTCAGGATAAACAGATGTCACAGTATAGGTGCTTAGACTCAGCAAGCAGATTAACATACAGTTCTTACAGCAGTGGAGTTTAGTACCAACAGCCAAGAAGTATATAGGAACTCACAGCAAAGGTACTTGGCTTCAGGATAAACAGATGTCACAGTATAGGTGCTTAGACTCAGCAAGCAGATTAACATACAGTTCTTACAGCAGTGGGGTTTAGTACCAACAGCCAAGGAAATATACAGGTACTCACAGCAGAGGTACTTGGCTTCAGGATAAACAGATGTCACAGTATAGGTGCTTAGACTCAGCAAGCAGATTAACATACAGTTCTTACAGCAGTGGAGTTTAGTACCAACAGCCAAGAAGTATATAGGTACTCAAAGCAAAGGTACTTGGCTTCAGGATAAACAGATGTCACAGTATAGTTGCTTAGACTCAGCAGCCAGTTAAGCTTACAGTTCTCACAGCATGGAGATAGACACAGTAGCCAAGTAAGCATACAGGATACAAAAGAATTGTCAGAATACAAGCCAAGGGTCAGTAGCCAGGAAGGCAGTCCAATCTTTCATAAAGCAAAAAGGGGAATCCAGAAGAATGGTCAATCAGCAAGCCGAGTTCAGATGCCAGGGATTCAACAACAAAAACAGGAATTCAGGAAACAGAACAGAGGCAAAAACAAAGAAAATCAATCACAATGTCAGGCCCCAAATGATTAGTGAAGCAGCCCTTTATAGCAGAGCTGATTAGAAAACTACCTGCAGCTGGCAAGCAGGTGGAGCCAGAGAGTAATCCACTGCAGGTAACAGGTCTCCAAAAAGCTGCAAACATAAACAGATATCTCTGGTGGCACAGGAAAAGAAAAACAGGCTGGGATCCAGGAGTCCCAGGTTCAAATCCAGGCACGGCTGTGATGGCATTCTTTGAACAAATGATCAAAATGTTAAACAATAAAGACAATTTTTCCCAGCCTTCATTGCTCATATTTACCAAAGGTGCCAATATTAGTTGAGGGCACTGTACATACATGTACATTTTGCTATATATTACATTTTATACATCATAGAGATCCAGAGCACAATAAAAACACATGCTGTCTCCTTGCACTAACGTTTAGGTATGCAGTTTATTTAACCCATTCTTAACCAAATACACTAAGGCTATAAATAAATAACACTGAGAGGACCCCATCTTTACACTGCCCAGCTAATTGAAGTGTGTTCAAACTGACAAGGGGGTTGGTGACCAGAATAAAAATGATGAGTTACACATTATTTTACACTATGCAGAGCAGAACAGTACTCACTGGGTATATGCCCGCATGGGTGGACTGCTCTGCACATGAATCACAGACACAGCAGTCAGTCAACAAGCCGCTCACTCCCAGTGACCTTTCCTTACAGGGTGTTACTCTTTGAACTCAACTGACTGGAGGACCAAATTTTTTGAGCGCATCTGACCAGTGTGGGGATTGCTAATTGGAGGAAGCAACTGCCACTAACAGTTCTTTATGTGTAGTAAAGAGACAAATAGACAAAAAAAGTACTAATTTAGTGTTATCAGTTTAGCGAGCACTGAGCTGTGTGCTAAATTTCTGGTGTGGCTATCAGCATCAAACAGTGTTTGGCAGGGGAAAATCAGGAACACCAATTTTCCCTGAGATGACTAAAGCCCTGTTTTTACTGATACAAACACCACCAGGATCTGATAATTAAAGGATGTGCTTTGATCCTGTGCAGCACAGAGTCCCTGAAGTGTTTATTTCTGAATGTGCACTTAGTGCTGCACAGAATCAAATCACACACTGTGTGAGGGAGCGGGTGTATGTGTGGAACTCAGAATGCAGGAACAGATACATAGAATAAATTAAAGTCTTTCTTGAAAGCTTTACTGATTACAAAGAAAAAAGAACAGCAAATAGTGCAGTTTGAGAATACAGAACAACCTAATGAAAATCACTAAAAGTCTTTAGCAGAAAACAAAAGTCCACACTACACTGGTGTTTGATGAGAATAGGGAAAGGTACAGAATACCTACAAGGTACAGCATGCACAGCAGATCTTAGGAAGGCTGACACTGGTATAGTAGACACAGGTGTCTAAGCAGGCACAGGATACCCAGCAGGTACTGTTGGTGAAACTGTCACTGGTATAATAGACACAGGTTTCTCAGCAGGCACAGAATACCCAGCGGGTACTGTTGGTGAGACTGTCACAGGATACTAGGCAGGTACAGCAGACACAGCTTCAGGAACAGGATGAGCATACACCAGCATCAGGTAATTCTGCTTGACTTTCAGGATCCAGGTGAGCATATGCAGGAATCAAGGTAAGTATGCTTTGCCTCAGGAGCAAGGTGAGTATATACAGGTATCAAGGCACGTATGCTTGGTCTCAGGAGCAAGGTGAGCATATACAGGTATCAAGGCAAGTATGCTTGGTCTCTGGAGCAAGGTGAGCATACACAGGTATCAAGGCAAGTATGCTTGGTCTCAGGAGCAAGGTGAGCATACACAGGTATCAAGGCAAGTATTATGGGTCTCAGGAGCAAGGTAAGCATACACAGGAGCCAGAGAAGAATGCTCTGAATAGGACAATAACTCAGTGCAGAATGAAGGGCTGGTTGAGTTTTTATAGGGACTTCCACATCTGAGTCTTCAAGGTGGGAGCTACTCTAATCAGTGGATGGCCCTTTACATTTAGGCAGCGCGTTGGCCCCGTGCCTAGAGAGCTGTGGCCGCAGCTGAGTCAGACGAATCTCAGCGTCTCTCCACGTGGTACACGAAGAATGAGCGCAGCACTCTCTACATTTGTCTAGACCGGGTCTTCCTGACCCAGTGCAGGTAAGGAACCTGACACACTGTGGTGCCTTTATCTTTGTTGGGAAACAGTGCTTAGCTGTACAAAATATATATATCAATCTGAGGCATGTTGTAAACAATCATTGGTGTCAGTGGCAACTTACCTTTCTGCTGTCTGCCTAGTCTCATTTCTCCAACCAGCAAAGGCTGCTTCTCCCACATCACTGTCTACTCTCTAAAAGCGGGGCACATGAAGCGCTACTGACTCCTCCTGGTAGGCTCAGACTGATGACTGTCTGACACAGAGTGGCTCTCCCAAAATGAGGAAGCATGAGACCTGCCTCAATTCCCTTAAAATTTGATTGTTAAGGGGGTAGATGTGTGACACAGTGGCATATGTAACTGGCCAGTGCGCTGAGTGTGATCATATAACAATGCAAGCTGTTGCATTTTTGTTTTTTCTTGGACATAACTGCCTTCCCTGACTGCACATCAGTGACTGTGATACTTATTGCTCAAAAACTACCTCAATGTATGGCTTATGGACTGCATTATGTTATACTCTACCTCAATGTACAATTTGATATAAAGTGGTGCTAGTAACATGTTTTTGAATTGTGGTGATTTTACAAAATGAATCTATGGCCAAATGAAAGTTAGTATTTAATGGTGGTGGTCAAGTTTGCTTACTAGTGGTGCTGGAACCCCTCTAAATCTTACCTATATTCACTATGTAATATATCTACTACTATAATTATATATGTGGTGGTGGTGTGCACATATTTGTTTTTCCATTTTTTTTTCATGAGTGACAGGCTTTTTTCTTTTTCATTTTTTAAAGCAGACCTGCCCTCTTGAACCAAGTACTTTAGATTTCCATGTGTTTCATGCATTATGGATTTGTAATAAAATTACCTTGCTGTTATGAAGTTAAATTTAGTTCTTATTTGATTAAATTTCTCCTAAGAGGCAATTAATACTTGTATACAAAGGGTATAATTTTGTGCATTAACATGCACTTGATATATTTATTCACATGAATATAATTTTACCTGACATACTACATTGTCAGGATAAATTATTTGCAATTATCATGTACCACAGCAAATTTGTAATCATAATGTCTCAATAATAATATATATATCTCAAAGTTCTTAAAAAAAACTAAATTACCTGAATTTAAACATTTGACATGAATCTGGAGTTGTTATCTTAACTTATTTAAATTTAAATCAAACCTTAGTAAGGTGCTTTGGTGTGCCGACCGAGCGACGTCTTTAAATGCAGAAATGCCATCCTGAACGATGTCTGTAGTGTGTCCAGTGCACACTTCCGGATTATGTGGGAGTGACGACTGCGGGTCAGGGATTGGGTGATACCATTATACCCTCCAAGCAATTTTACCAAGGTTTGATTTCTGTTACACCAAGCAATTTTATCCTATATCCACTGAAGTGTGATTTTTAGTTAATTTGCACCAGTACATTAAGAAGGACATCATTGTCCTTCTCTGTTCTCTACAGCTGGACGTTATAGCTGAATATTTTAGTGATTGTATCTTATTGAGTTGTTTCACTTCTGCTCTATGAAATAGTTGGATTCATGCTATGTTTTATTTTATGTATATTTATGTTTATATCCAGTAAAATATATATATATGTATCTAATATTTTCTCTCTCCCCTTTACTTTGGTATGTCTCAATTAGCTATTGATTTAGCGTTCTCCCTTATTGTGGGTTCTTTACTTTTATCTAACATTTGTTGAGGAGCATTTGTTACTTTTAGAGTGTAGCCATTTTGAGACTCTTTAGGAGTGTTGCTCTTCTTACTTGTTTTGTATTTATGCCTTCTTTCATTAACTAATGTTTCAAATATGTGATTGCCTAATAAGTTATGAATTTAAAAAAAAAGGCTTCTATACAAGTAATGAAACTTTATGCTCTTAACGAGTGTTTTCTTGTTAAAAGATTGTAATTCAAATTGAATCATGACATTTTAACAATTTGTTTATAAGATATCAATTGAACAATCTGTTTTATTACCATATATGTTTTTAATTAATGGTTAATACAATAATTGAATCATTTACTCTTAACTATTGTCTAATACTATATATGGTTACAAATTTCATAGCCACCATATATGGTAGTGAACAATTGGTGAGATTTAATGATTCAATCATTGAATTCCCCATTATGTATCACCCTATATGGTTTAAAAACTATAGCTAGCAAACAATGTGTAATTGAACACTCATTTAAAAAGCACAAAAGGCTCATTACTTATATGCTAGCCTTATTTTATAGTAATACATCACTAAACAATCATAAGAACATGTATTAATGCAACAAATAAAAAAAATGACACTCACGAGTGTTGCATTTTTATATATAAATTCCAAATATTGTTTATTTTATATAATACCCATTTACAAAGGAAGTATATTTTACAGAATTAATTAAATATAGAAAATTTAGTAATAATGTATTATTATTAAGGAACATAATAGTAAAAATATGTGCACATATGCTTTTCACATTTTAACTAATGTTCTTTTTTAATATCCTTTCATTATCGAAATATGGCCTAGTTTCCATTGATGTGGTAAAGTTTGTAAATTGGTGGTATCATAAAAAATCTCCATAGACTTTAGTGGAGATAATTTTATCACCAGTTTCCACATTTCACCACAACAATGGAAACTAGGCCTATGTTGGTAGGAAAATGTATTACTGTTTAGCAACATACACAGATATGCTGTGGATGGCGTGCACAACTATAACCAAACACCACACATTTCTAGAGAGCTACTAGTGGCTTCTGTAATGAAAAAGGAATTCCTCACTACCTAATAATACTATTACATCACCTAAGTATTTGTGCTTGAAACTATAACAGAAGGGTATGCACAGAATACGAGTATGCCACAGCTTTTTATTATAGTAATTTCAAACAATTCAAACTTTTTATTTGCAAATAAAAAAACACTAATAACACATTTAATATTTTGAAACAAGTTTAATTTTATTGATGTTTCAAAGAGGACTACAAAAAAATCCATTGCAAAACTCCAAATATCAAACAATACTCCTTTTGTGAAAATTGAGCGTAAAAACCCCCCAGAATTTATGCTTACCTGATAAATTACTTTCTCCTTGTGGTGTATCCAGTCCACGGATTCATCCTTTACTTGGGGGATATTCTCCTTCCTAACAGGAAGTGGCAAAGAGAGCACACAGCAGAGCTGTCCATATAGCTCCCCCCTCTAGCTCCAACCCCCCAGTCATTCGACCGAAGGTTAGGAAGGAAAAAGGAGAAAGCCAGAGGGTGCAGTGGTGACTGTAGTTTAAACTAAAAATCTACCTGACTAATAGCCAGGGCGGGCCGTGGACAGGATACACCACAAGAGAAAGTAATTTATAAGGTAAGCAAAAATTATGTTTTATCTTGTAAGGTGTATCCAGTCCACGGATTCATCCTTTACTTGTGGGATACCAATACCAAAGCTTTAGGACACGGATGAGGGAGGGAACAAGACAGGTACCTTAACGGAAGGCACCACTGCTTGTAAAACCTTTCTCCCAAAAATAGCCTCCGAAGAAGCAAAAGTATAGAATTTGGAAAATTTGGAAAAAGTATGCAGCGAAGACCAGGTTGCTGCCTTACAAATCTGTTCAACAGAAGCCTCATTTTTAAAAGCCCACGTGAAGCCACTGCTCTGGTAGAATGAGCAGTAATTGTTTCAGGAGGCTGCTGGCCAGCAGTCTCATAGACCAGACGGATGATGCTTTTCAGCCAAAAGGAAAGAGAGGTAGCAGTCGCCTTCTGACCTCTCCTCTTACCAGAATAGATAACAAACAATGAAGTTGTTTGGCTGAAATCCTTAGTTGCTTGTAAATAGAACTTTAAAGCACGAACCACATCAAGATTGTGTAACAAACGTTCCTTCCTCGAAGAAGGATTAGGACACAGAGAAGGAACAACAATTTCCTAGTTAATATTCTTATTAGACACAACCTTAGGAAGAAAACCGGGTTTTGTACGCAAAACTACCTTATCTGCATGGAACACCAAGTAAGGTGAGTCACACTGTAACGCAGATAACTCTAAAACTCTTTGAGCAGAAGAGATAGCTACCAAAAACAAAACTTTCCAAGATAAAAGCTTAATATCTATGGACTGTAAAGGTTCAAACGGAACCCCTTGCAGAACTGAAAGGACTAAATTCAGACTCCATGGCAGAGCCACAGGTCTATAAACAGGCTTGATTCTGACTAAAGCCTGAGAAAACGCTTGAACCTCTGGTACCCACTCCGCTAGACGTTTGTGTAAAAGAATAGACAAAGCAGATATCTGTCCCTTTAAGGAACTAGCTGACAATCCTTTCTCCAATCCATCTTGGAGAAAAGACAATATCCTGGGAATCCTACTCTTACTCCATGAGTAACCCTTGGATTCGCACCAACAAAGATATTTCTGCCAAATCTTATGGTAGATTTTCCTGGTGACAGGCTTTCTAGCCTGAATCAGGGTATCGATAACCGACTCAGAGAAACCACACTTAGATAGAATTAGGCGTTCAATCTCCAAGCAGTCAGATGCAGAGAAATTAGATTTGGATGTTTGAAAGGACCTTGAAGTAGAAGGTCCTGCCTCATTGGCAGAGTCCATGGTGGAACGGATGACATGTCCACTAGGTCTGCATACCAAGTCCTGCATGGCCACGCAGGCGCTATCAGAATCACTGATGCCCTCTCCTGCTTGATTCTGGCAACCAGACGAGGAAGGAGAGGAAACGGTGGAAACACATAGGCCCGATTGAAGGACCAAGGCGCTGCTAGAGCATCTACCAACACTGCCTGGGGATCCCGGGACCTGGACCCATAAGGAGGAAGTTTGGCATTCTGACGGGACGCCATCAGTTCCAATTCTGGAGTGCCCTATAGCTGAGTCAGCTGGGCAAATACCTCTGGGTCCCTCCTGGCGGTTCTAGCACTTTTGTGAAAATTCTGGGAGCGGTGGCCAACCCGAAAGGAAGAGCCACAAACTGATAATGCTGATCCAGAAAAGCGAACCTGAGAAACTGGTGATGATCTTTGTGGATAGGAATGTATAGGTACGCATCCTTTAGATCCACGGTAGTCATATATTGACCCTCCTGGATCATTGGTAGGATTGTCCAAATGGTCTCCATCTTGAATGATGGGACTCTGAGGAACTTGTTTAGAATTTTGAGATCCAGGATTGGTCTGAAAGTTCCTTCTTTTTTGGGAACCACAAACAGGTTTGAGTAAAACCCCAGCCCTTGTTCCGCTATTGGAACTGGGTGGATCACTCCCATTGTATGTAGGTCTTCTACACAGCATAAGAACGCCTCTTTCTTTGTCATGTCTGAAGACAGATGAGAAATATAGAACCTTCCCCTTGGAGGGGAGTCCTTGAATTCTAGAAGATATCCCTGGGATACAATCTCTAAGGCCCAGGGATCGTGTACGTCTCTTGCCCAGGCCTGAGCGAAGAGAGAGAGAGTCTGCCCCCCACTAGATCCGGTCCCGGATCGGGGGCTACCCCTTCATGCTGTCTTGGAGGCAGCTGCAGGCTTCTTGGCCTGTTTACCCTTGTTCCAGCCCTGGTAAGGTTTCCAGGCTGCCCTGGGTTGTGAAGCGTTACCCTCTTGCTTTGCAGAAGGGGAGGAGGAAGCGAGACCGCTCCTGAAATTTCGAAAGGAACGAAAATTATTTTGTTTGTTTTTTGTCTTAAAAGACTTGTCCTGAGGGAGAGCATGGCCTTTTCCCCCAGTGATTTCTGAGATAATCTCTTTCAATTCAGGCCCAAAAAGGGTCTTTCCTTTGAAAGGGATGTTCAGTAGTTTGGATTTTGACGACACATCGGCCGGCCAGGACTTCAGCCATAGCGCCCTGCGCGCCAGAATGGCGAAACCTGAATTCTTTGACGCTAACTTAGCTAGTTGGAAAGCGGCATCTGTGATAAAAAGAATTAGCCAGCTTAAGAGCCTTAATTCTGTCCATAATGTCCTCATATGAGGTCTCCGTCTGGAGCGCCTCTTCCAGCGCCTCAAACCAGAAAGCAGCTGCAGTAGTTACAGGAACAATGCACGCTATAGGTTGGAGAAGAAAACCTTGTTGAACAAATATTTTCTTAAGTAAACCCTCTAATTTTTTATCCATAGGGTCTTTAAAAGCACAACTGTCCTCAATTGGTATGGTTGTGCGTTTAGCAAGTGATGAAACAGCCCCCTCCACCTTAGGGACCGTCTGCCACGAGTCCCGCGTGATGTCAGATATGGGGAACATTTTCTTAAAAACAGGAGGGGGAACAAACGGAACACCTGGTCTATCCCACTCCCTAGTTACTATATCCACAATCCTCTTAGGGACCGGGAACACATCAGTGTAAACAGGCACTTCTAGGTACTTGTCCATTTTACACAATTTCTCTGGAACCACCAAAGGGTCGCAGTCATCCAGAGTAACTAGTACCTCCCTGAGCAATAAGCGGAGGTGTTCTAGCTTAAATTTAAATGCCAATGTATCTGAGTCTGTCTGAGGAGCAACCTTTCCCGAATCGGAAAATTTCTCCCTCAGACGGCACATCCCCCTCGCCCCCATTTCAGAGCGTTGTGATTTTATATCGGATACGGCTACCAAAGCGTCAGAAATGCTCAGAATCTGTTCTTAAAACAGAGCTATCACGCTTTGCAGGTAACATAGGCAGTTTAGATAAAAACAGTGAAAGGGAATTATCCATAAACTGCCGCTAAGTCTTGCAAGGTAAAAGAGTTAGACGCACTAGAGGTGCTAGGCATCGCTTGAGCGGGGCTTAACTGGTTGTGACACTTGGGGAGAGGATAACGGGCTAACCTCATTAACTTCTGTCTGAGAATCATCTTGGGCCACATTTTTAAGTGCAACAATCTGTTCTTTAAAATGTATAGACATATCAGTACAAGTGGGACACATTCTGAGAGGGGGTTCCACCATGGCTTCTAAACACATTGAACAAGGATTTTCCTTAGTGTCAGACATGTTTAACAGACTAGCTTTAAGACAAACAGGCTTAGAAAACACTTTAATCAAGTAAAAACACACTTTGCAAAAAAAACGTTACTGTGCCTTTAAGAGATAAAAAAGGCACACAATTTTCCAAAACAGTGAAAAATGCAGCAAACGTTTCGAAATTTTCACAGTATGTACCTAAAGCATTGGTAAGATTGCACAACTAGCAAGAAAAATGATTAACCCCTTAATGCCAAAACCAGATCAATAGCAAGCTAACAACCGGTTAAAACGACTTCAGCACCTTGCCACAGCTCTGCTGTGGCCCTACCTGCCCTTAGGGACCAGATTTGTGGGGAAAAAGCTTCTTATAGGCCCTCAAACAGCAGCAGGACCATCCATGTGGAACAGCCTGAAGATCTAGTCAGTCTAACTGCGCATCTGAGGCGCGAAATTAGGCCCCTCCCACCTTACTCCGGTGTTGTGAGGCCTAAAGAAACACTCCTAAGTGTTATATTAATAGCCATGTGGGTAGCAACCCCTGAAAGAAACCCCCAAAGGAGCCTCAAAGTGTCTCAAAAAAACGATTTTATGAGTAAAAACTGTTTGTCATAAAATAGTGTCAACCAGCCTAAATTAGCCCTGTCCTGTAAGCTTGTAATTCCATACTTAGTCTCTGAATAAAGCTTACCCTTCCCTCATGGGGATCTCATCAGTCCTTTTCTAGCATTATCACAGTCTTGTCTAGAAATAAATGACTGAACATACCTTAGTGCAGCCTGACCTGCAAACCGTTCCCCCCAACTGAAGTTTTCTTGTACTCCTCAGTCCTTTGTGGGAACAGCAGTGGATTTTAGTTACAACATGCTAAAAATCATTTTCCTCCCTGCAGAAATCTTCATCTCTTTTCTGCAGGAGAGTAAATAGTACAAACTGGTACCATTTAAAATAACAAACTTTAAAATTACCTTATTTGCAGACAATGTGTTGCTCACCATTACGAAACCACTCATCTCGTTGCCACACGTACATCACGCCATACAATTATTCTCCCAGATATCGGGGTATAAAATTAACGCAGACAAGTGCGAAGCACTCCCCCTATCGCTACCCAAACATACCATGAAGGCAATTGAATCAAATTTTGACTTCAAATGGGTATTAGACGGGCTCAAATACCTAGGGATAAAGCTGACTACTCACTCTTCTAAATTGTACGCTGCAAATTATTTTCCCCTTTACAAAGCAATTAGGTCAGACATAGGAAGGTGGAGGAAAATGGGATTCTCCTGGTATGGAAGGCTGTCTGCTGTCAAGATGACGATTCTACCCAGAATCCTCTATCTGTTCAGGGTCCTCCCAATTAAAGTTATCAGTTCAGACTTAGAGAATCTCCAAAAAGACATACACAGATTTCTGAGGGATAATAAACACCCGAGAATCCCACACCAAATCCTGACAAGACATAGACAATTGGGGGGGGGGGGGGGTGCTCCTAATTTGCACGATTATTACACAGCAGCTAGACTAGCGCAAAATTCAATACTTGGGAGAAGACAAAAAGATGTTCTCTGGCCTGCCTTGGAGGCTGCTATGGGGGGAATGGAGGGACCCGAAGATATTCTCTGGGGTAACATAAAGAATAAGGACTCAGAGATCTATCATAATAAATCCACAAAATTGGCCAAACAACAATGGACCAAGATACAGCGGATAGGGAAACTGATGCCTAGACAAACCCTGATAATACCACTAAAATACTTGATAAATGAAGAGTTTATATACCATATCAAAAAATGGGAAAATAAAGGCTTATACAGGGTGGCAGATATATATTCACAAGGCAAATTACTGACCTTCACACAGCTTAGACAGAAGCTAGAACCTATTCAGATACACTGGTTCCTCTACTTACAGATCACATCAGCTATACAAACATATATCAGTAGGACCACAATACACAGTCAAAGAACGACTCTCGAAAATTTATGTTTAGCAATCAACAGACCCAAGAAAGCAATATCTAGATTATACATATCACTACAGGAAACTAAATACACGACTAAATCTACATTGCTACTAAATTGGGAGGAAGATATTGCTAGAGAGCATACGATTGACGACTGGAATGATATATTTCATTACGCTAGTAAGGGCCTCATTAGTGCAGACCTCAGAGAGAATGTACTGAAGACAACCTTTAGATGGTACTTAACACCAATGAAAACATCTCATATGACATTAGGAAACTCTAGATACTGTTATAGGGGATGTAAAGTTAGGGGATCATATCTTCACATGTGGTGGGACTGCCCTAGAGTCCAAAACATTTGGAGGAAATTGTCTTTAATGCTCAGCACCCTGTTAAGCGAAAGGATCTCTCTTACACCAGCTCAGGCGCTGATGCATGAGACACTCCCGAGACTAAACCCACATATAAACACTTTCATTCGAATCCTATGTACCACCACAAGAATAGCTATAGCTAAATATTGGAAAAATGAGGCGCCAACATGGGCAGAGGTCCTCAACAGAATACAGATGGTTTATTCGATGTACGAGACAGCAGCATTTATTCAAGACACAGGGCCTACATTCCAGAAGATCTGGTTTTACTGGATAATCAGGGAAGGTGAGGGGACAGGGTAGGGGAGAAAGGCGAGAATTTCTTGGAGGCAGACAGTTGCTGACTTGACATAGGAGACTACCCAACAAAAGGAAAATTGATGAGAGAGCTACTAATAGCCATATAAATAGGTACTAGGTTGGGGGGCACCCGTGACTCCATTAGTTTGATTTGTTGTAATACAGGAGTTATTGAGTTATGTTTATTTGTTCTATTTAGATAAATGATATTACTGAAATTATAAGAATATTACCCCCCAAGATTATATACTTCCAATATGAACTACAATAGCCAAGGACATATAAAAGAAGTAATTGAGGGAAAAATATGAAAATGAGAGAAACCTCCATAGGCTTTGAGATAGACTGCAGCAAAGGTAGTAGATTAGCTTGACTGTTGATATTTTATAAATAAATGATTAAGGCCAAAGTTAGAAAGTTTCAATGGCAAACCTGCTCAAGGAATGGTCCCTAGGCGAGTACTACGAGATCCTTAGAATACAACTATGAGTAAGGTACTAGCTACTCTGCTGCTGTAAGCTCTTTGTATTCTTTTTTATGAATCTTATGCTTTTTCTTTTGTCTTTCTCATTGTATGTCACATGTAATGTATCAGTTGTATATGGAGGAGGTTTGTGGTTTAATAAAAAATATTTTATCTAAAATAACAAACTTTTGCTTGTAGAACAAAAAACTACAAATCTAACACCACATTCACTTTACCCTCCCAAGAGAGACCCTATTGCTTAGAGCCGTCAAAGAGAATGACTGGGGGGTGGAGCTAGAGGGGGAGCTATATGGACAGCTCTGCTGTGTGCTCTCTTTGCCACTTCCTGTTAGGAAGGAGAATATCCCACAAGTAAAGGATGAATCCGTGGACTGGATACACCTTACAAGAGAAAACAGATTAAACTAAGGCAAGAACACTTTATATACATGAGTATGTTAATCCTTCTGTAGCACTTATGAGGCCTATCATGGACCTTTCCATAAATAATAAAGTATAACTCAAATATCTCTTAATTTGAGATATTACATGAAATGTATTAAATACTGCTGGGACCTCAGTCCAAACTATTTTATATATTATTTATACATATAAAGTTCTTTTTATTTTTAAACATAAAACTAATGACGTCAGAGCAAGTCACATATAGCAAGCATAATGTATATGTATAATCCAAGCATCTGCAATAAGGCACTAGTGAACTCTTGATAAGATATAATGTCAACCAGGAACAAGGATGCAGTCCAGTATGTAAATCAGTTAGACTGATTTACATACTGGACGTCATCCTTGTTCCGGCTGACATTATAGCTTATCAAGAGTTTTATAGCTTATACATATACATTATTGCTTGATATATGTGACTTGCTCTGACGTCATTAGTATTATTTGGACTGGGGACGCCCACTCTTAATGTTTTTAATATGTGGATCTATGCTGTTCATCTTATATGTAGTTAAATGTATTTCTCATTATTATTCCTTGTATTTTCAGCATGTAATGCTTGGTACATATAATTTTCATGTCCTGGGTGTGGGGATCATCATATTTATTTACATATTTTTTTGGTTCTTTTGGAGTGGACCCTTATCCCATGCATTCTATACATATTACTGTGTTACATTTGATTAGACCATTATAGAGTGCTATCCTGATATTATGTTATTTTATATATATATATATGTCTAGGGGGCCCAAAATAAATTCTTGCACCAAGGCCCTCTGTGCATTAGGTCTGCCACTGGCCATATGTTTTGTTATAAAGCAGCTATCATGCTCTGATTGGCTGAAACTTTCTAAAGCAAACTGCAGTACAGACTGCAATAAGTTAGGTGATAGGCAAGAAGAAAAAAATGACAAACTACCACTTACAAAGGAGACTGCTACAAAAAAAACATCAATAATTTGGTGCAGACTATAAGCACATAATAATGTGCTTATAGTTACCTACATAAAGCAACCCGTGATGTCAGAGTAGGCACATGACTGCTGCTAGCAAATGAAAGAAAGAGCAGGAAGCAGCTAGCTCTGACATCTGAGGTCTTTTAGCTTAACTGGAACTAGCTGTTACAATTTGTTATGAGGCGCTAGCGGCAAACCCTATGCATTATCCGATTGGTTGTGGATCTGGTGACCTCATGGAGACATGGACCAATCATATCATGCATTAACGCCTAAGGGCAGATAAGCTCCAGAAAGTTCTGTTCTAATCGGGCGCCGCAACCACATCTGGGAACCTAACAATGGGTCCCACCCCTCACTACGTCCTTTTAAAGGTTCTCAGACAGAATGCATTTGTGACGGATATTAATCTGACAGATAATTGTCCATCGGATAACAGTCTGGTCTGTCTGAGAACCTTTAAAAGCACGTCGTGGGGGGTGGGACCCATGGTTAGGTTCCCAGAGGCAGTTGCGGCACCTGAGGGCTCTGATTATAACAGAACTCTCTGTGAGGTCACCGGATGCACAACCAATTGGATAATGCATAGGGTTTGTCGCTAGAGCCTAGTAATTTTTTCCAGATCTCACACCGGTGGTTTCAGGTGGGTAATTTTAAGTTGACTGATATTTATATTAGGCAGAGAAAGGTGCCCCTCTATGGAGGGTGCCTGTAGGCACATGCCCAGTCTGCCTAATTATAAATCTGGCCCTGCTTAGGACATAATGAAAGGTTATGAGTAAAAAGTAGTGTAAGCACTGTATGAACAGAGATCCTTGTAAACACCAACGTAAAGTAGCTGTAGCCCCTAACAGCCAAGTCATTATGTGTTGAGACAAATTTAAAGTTTAGAAAAACAGAAATGTGAGGGATAAGAGGAAGAGAAAACAGGGTGAGAAATGCTGTATAACAGATCTGCTAAACTTCTGCTTTTCTCTCTGCAAACAAGGGCCTTTACACAAAAAAATACTTTCCATTTTAAAAGGACATAAAAGTGAAAAAGAAAATACTATGATATGTTAGACTGTTTTATTATATATTATTAACCCAGCTCCAGAGCAGTAAATGGGAACTACTGGGAGCTAACTGAACACATCTGGTGAGCGAATGACAAGAGGTGTATGTGTGTAGCCACAAATTCCTATCAGTCTTTGTGCCCAGCTGCTCCTGAGCCTACCTAGGTATGCTTTTCAACAAAGGATACCAAGAGAAATGTCATAACAGAAATAAATTGAAAAGTCCTTTAAAATTGCATGCTCTATCTGTAAGGAACGCTAAAGTCAAAATTAAACTTTATCAAAACATTTTCAAAATGTTCACTGTCCTTTTATATGCACACTTTCTGAGGCACAAACTCCTATTAAGCATGTGCAAGAGTTCACAGTATATACATATTTGCATTTTGTGATTGGCTGATGCTATCACATGGTGCAGAGGGAAGGACACTTAAACTAACTTTCACCAAGATTACAAGTTGTGCGCTAAACCCAGTGTGTAAATAACGCAAATAAATTAGCTGTATCGCACTCTCCATAGCGCTGCCACAAAAAGTTTCAGAAAAACCTTCTTGTGTTGTGCATTATGGTGCGTTAAGCTCCATACCGCACAAAAGCCAAGGCCTGACTTAACGTGCTTGTTCACGTTGTCCCCCATAGACATCAATGGAGAGAAAGTGTTAGAAAAAAACGAACACCTGCGGATGCGGAATGGCAATCGCTATAACGCAATCACTATAAATGTCTATGGGGACAAGAAAGTTATTTAAAAACCTAACACCCTAACATAAACCCCTAGTCTAAATACCCCTAATCCGTTTCCCCTGACATCGCTAACACTAAATAAAACTATTAACCCCTTATCCGCCGCCCCAACATCGCCAACACTAAATAAAGCTATTAACCCCTAATCCACTGCCCCCGACATCGCCGACACGAAATAAAACTATTAACCCCTAATCCACTGCCCCGACATTGCCGACACTAAATAAAACTATTAACCCCTAAACCGCCACCTCCTGTATCGCTAACACCTAAATAAACCTATTAACCCCTAAACCGCCGGCCCCTTACATCGCAACTACTAAAATAAACCTAATAACCCCTAACCCGCCGGCCTTCCACATCACAACTACTATAATAAACCTATTAACCCCTCAACCGCCGGCCCCCACATCGCAACTACTATAAACCTATTAACCCCTAAACCGCCGGCCACCCACAATGCAACTATTATAAGAATCCACAGAAAGGATGCAAGCACAGCACTCTATGCCCAGACTCCAAGGCAAGGAGGTCTCCGGTCAATGATTAAAATATAACTTTTATTAAGTAGGTTAAAAAGAGTTACAAAACACAAAAATAAAATAAAATCAACACTGAGAGGCTGTATCCAAATGAAAGGTAAATGTGGTGATTAATGATTGTATCAGGCCTAATATATAGGAGTATAAAAAAAAAACATATTATAAGGTGAATGAATGAGCCAATCTCCCTCTAGAAAAAAATATTTTATATATAGTAAAAGTGGGTTTGATATAATGATCACAGTAGGGTGGTGACACTGTTGATCACATCATAGGTGCAGTTGATAAATGCCTGCAGGCAGTGGGTGAAATAGTGAATAGTGAAAAACAATAAGAGTGGGTAACGACTGTGTGGCAAGAGGTCTTAGGTTTAAATAAGCTGTTCACTCTTATTGACAACAGATACTGTCTAGTGACTGGAATTACACCAGCGTGTAATAGAAATGGTATATAAGTAGCAACAATGTGTGCAGGGTAATGTATTTATTCAAATAGCAACTTGGGGTGCGATCCGATAAAGATCGTAGTTTGCGGCGCAAGCGAGGGAACCCCCGCCGCCCGCAGTTTCAGCTCCCAACTCGAGCTATCCTATATACGGCGCCGTCAGAGGCTAAAGTGCCGTAAGTCTGACAAACCAGCGATGTCCAGAAATCTGTGTAAGTACAAATTTCTGGAGTCGCCAGTGACTTACGGCACTTTAGAAACTGCCGGCGCATACAAAACCTGACTAAAGTTATTAAATCTCCCGTACTGTCTAACACGCCTCCCAAACATAGCCGACACGTCTAACCCTCTATCCGCTATCCCCCCTCACTATCCTAACAATAAAAATGTATTAACCCCTAAACCGCCGCTCCCGGACCCCGCCGCCACCTAATAAAGTTATTAACCCCTAAACCGCCGCTCCCGGACCCCGCCGCCAGCTATATTAAATCTATAACCCCCTAATTTGAGCCCCTACCCCGCCGCCATCTATCTTACCTACCCCCTAAAGTGAGCCCCTACCCCCGCCGCCATCTATCTTACCTACCCCCTAAAGTAAGCCCCTACCCCGCCGCAATCTATCTTACCTACCCCCTAAAGTGAACCCCTACCCCGCCGCCATCTATCTTACCTACCCCCTAAAGTAAGCCCCTACCCCCCCGCCATCTACCTTACCTACCCCCTAAAGTAAGCCCCTACCCCCGCCGCCATCTATCTTACCTACCCCCTAAAGTGAGCCCCTACCCCGCCGCCATCTATCTTACCTTCCCCCAAAAGTAAGCCCCTACCCCGCCGCCATCTATCTTACCTACCCCCTAAAGTGATCCCCTACCCCACCGCCATCTATTTTAAAAATATTAACCCCTAATTTAATCCCCCTACACCGCCGCCAGCTATATTAACTATATTAACCCTAATTATATTAGGGTTAATATAGTTATTATATTATATATATTAACTATATTAACCCTAATTATATAAGGGTTAATATAGTTAATATCGTTATTATAATATATATCTATAATAACCCTATCTAACGCTAACACCCCTAACTAAATTCTTATTAAAATAGATCTAATTAATATTAATATTATTAATTAAAATATTCCTATTTAAATCTAAATACTTACCTATAAAATAAACCCTAAGATAGCTACAATGTAATTAATAATTATATTGTAGCTATTTTAGGGTTTATATTTATTTTACAGGTAACTTGGCATTTATTTTAACTAGGTACAATAGCTATTAAATAGTTAATAACTATTTAATAGCTACCTAGTTAAAATAATTACCAATTTACCTGTAAAATAAATCCTAACCTAAGTTACAAATACACCTACACTATCACTAAATTAAATAAACTACAAATATCTTAACTAAAATACAATAAAATAATCTAAACTAAATTACAAAAACAAACACTAAATTACAAAAAATAGCTAATTACACCTATTCTAAGCCCCCTAATAAAATAATAAAGCCCCCCAAAATAAAAAAAATTCCCTACCCTATTCTAAATTAAAAAAGTTCAAAGCTCTTTTACCTTACCAGCCCTTAAAAGGGCCTTTTGCGGGGCATGCCCCAAAGAATTCTGCTCTTTTGCATTAAAATAAATGTACAGTACCCCCCCCACATTACAACCCACCACCCACATACCCCTATTCTAAACCCACCCAAACCCCCCTTAAAAAAACCTAACACTACCCCCCCTGAAGATCTCCCTACCTTGTCTTCACCCAGCCGGGCCGAACTCTTCATCCGATCCGGGCGATGTCCAATCAAGCGGCAGTGAAGTCTTCTTCCATCCAGGCGATGTCTTCAATCAAGCGGCAGTGAAGTCTTCTTCCAACCGGGCGATGTCTTCAATCAAGCGGCAGTGAAGTCTTCTTCCATCCGACGATGTCTTCAAGCAAAGCGGCATCTTCAATCTTCTTTGAATCAGCCAATCGGATTGAACTTGAATCTGATTGGCTGATTCAATCGGAGGAGCGAAGAAAGAAGATTGAAGATGCCGCTTTGCTTGAAGACATCGCCGGATGGAAGAAGACTTCACTGCCGCTTGATTGAAGACATCGCCCGGTTGGAAGAAGACTTCACTGCCGCTTGATTGAAGACATCACCCGGATGGAAGAAGACTTCACTGCCGATTGATTGAAGACATCGCCCGGATGGAAGAAGACTTCACTGCCTCTTGATTGGACATCGCCCGGATCGGATGAAGAGTTCGGCCCGGCTGGGTGAAGACAAGGTAGGGAGATCTTCAGGGGGGTAGTGTTAGGTTTTTTTAAGGGGGGTTTGGTGGGTTTAGAATAGAGGTATGTGGGTTGTAATGTGGAGGGGGGGGTATTGTATATTTATTTCAATCCAAAAGAGAAGAATTCTTTGGGGCATGCCCTGCAAAAGGCCCTTTTAAGGGCTGGTAAGGTAAAAGAGTTTTGAACTTTTTTAATTTAGAATAGGGTAGGGAATTATTTTTATTTTGGGGGGCTTTATTATTTTATTAAGGGGCTTAGAATAGGTGTAATTAGCTTAAAAATCTTGTAATTTTTTTTTTATTTTTTGTAATTTAGTGTTTGTTTGTTTTTGTAATTTAGTTTAGATTATTTTATTGTATTTTAGTTAAGATATTTGTAGTTTATTTAATTTAGTGATAGTGTAGGTGTATTTGTAACTTAGGTTAGGATTTATTTTACAGGTAAATTGGTAATTATTTTAACTAGGTAGCTATTAAATAGTTATTAACTATTTAATAGCTATTGTACCTAGTTAAAATAAATGCCAAGTTACCTGTAAAATAAATATAAACCCTAAAATAGCTACAATATAATAATTAATTACATTGTAGCTATCTTAGGGTTTATTTTATAGGTAAGTATTTAGATTTAAATAGGAATATTTTAATTAATAATATTAATATTAATTAGATCTATTTTAATAAGAATTTAGTTAGGGGTGTTAACGTTAGATAGGGTTATTATACTTAATATATATATATATATTATAATAACGATATTAACTATATTAACCCTAATATAATTAGGGTTAATATATTTAATATATATAATATAATAACTATATTAACTATATTAACCCTAATATAATTAGGGTTAATATAGTTAATATAGCTGGCGGCGGTGTAGGGGGATTAAATTAGGGGTTAATATTTTTAAAATAGATGGCGGCAGGGTAGGGGATCACTTTAGGGGGTAGGTAAGATAGATGGCTGCGGGGTAGGGGGCTCACTTTAGGGGGTATGTAAAATAGATGGCGGCGGGGGTAGGGGCTCACTTTAGGGGGTAGGTAAGATAGATGGCGGCGGGGTAGGGGGCTCACTTTAGGGAGTAGGTAAGGTAGATGGTGTCGGGTAGGTGCTCACTTTAGGGGGTAGGTAAGGTAGATGGCGGCGGTGTAAGAGACTCACATTAGGGGGTATGTAATGTAGCTTGCGACGGTGTAGGGGGATCACATTAGGGGGTTATACTTTTAATGTAGGTGGCGGCGGGGTCCGTGTGCGGCAGTTTAGGGGTTAAATACTTTATTAGGGATTGCGGCGGGGGATCGCGGTTGACAGGTAGATAGACATTGCGCATGTGTTAGGTGTTAGGGTTTATTTAGCAGGTAGTTTAGGGAGTTACGGGGCTCCAATAGACAGCGTAAGGCTTACTACGGCTGCATTTTGTGGCAAGGTGAAAATGGAGTAAGATTTCTCCATTTTCGCCACGTAAGTCCTTACGCTGTATATTGGATACCAAACTGCGCTGGTTTGGTATACCTGCCTATGGCCCAAAAAACTACGGGCGACGGCAGAAATATACGGGCGTAACTTCTATGTTACGTCGTATATATGATACCAAACCAGCGCAAATTTCGTCGTCGCCGGCTTTTGCGGGTGACGGTGCATATCGGATCGGGCCCCTGGTTGCAAACAACATGATTAAATGATGGCTTGCAATGTGAAAATCCTGTGTTGATCCAACTGGTGTGTCACTATTACTACCGAGTAGCTACATGAGGATCACACTTTAATAAAAAAGTGATGGGATGTTTTGATGTGCAACAATGTATATAGAATGTTATGCTTGTACACATGAAATTGCTAACCCTTATGGTGAGGGCAGCCCAGGTGGATATAGGCTGTTGGTATATTGCTCATGGCTGTTCTAATTTACTGCATAATAGCAGCCAACAATTAAATAGTATCCAGCCTTAAATATAAAAATATGACCAAAAGCCCCAATGTCAATGCGGTTAATCTTAGCTATGTTATCCAGATACATACCGTCCCTCAGGGAAGGAATTAGTTTATAAGTGATACTATTAAATTGTTGCAACTATGTTGCCAAGATCCCCTTGTATCGTATATTGTCAGTTGGCTGTATTGATATCAGCTGTATGTCATAAGAGGCTGACAGGAAATATAGTTTACCGAAACAACTGCTATGGCATTCATGTAACTATGCTGCTATGTTCGCCCTGCATAAAATATGCAGTTTAAGCTATGCTAAATGCCAAAAAGGATTTTAAGTAATTTTATACAAATGGTACAGTTGTATTCCCGAAATCACCTTTTACCGTTTTATTAATATTGGCTGTATTAATATCAGCTGTCTGCCCTAAAGGGCTGACATAAAATATAGCTTGCCGTAATAACTACTGTGTCATTTATGTATTTATGCTGGCATATTCACTCAGCATAATTTATGCAGTATAAATTGTATTAATGCCAGTAGTATGCCCTGAAAAGCTGATATAAAAAAGTGTGCCAAAATTACATAATGACCCATATCTCCCTATTCCCAACTACGCTTTGTGTTGAGTTGAGCATAGATGTAATATAGTCTAAATAGGATGCATATTCTATTCACATGCCAATGTGATGGATGGAGGACTATAATTTGCTAGTGGCACCTAGAAATGGGGTCCCACTAAGTAGCAATAATTACACTGTTAAATTGTTTTAATAACTAGAGGTCGATTCTATGGTTGAGCCTCAACAGTGTTTATTTAAAAGCATCCCCAGTGAGCTGCTCTGATACGTTTCGCCCGTGCAGGCTTTCTCAAAGGCAGGGAGCCGCCGATCGTGAAAAAATTTAAGTTTCAGGTTAGACCGGAAGTACCGCCTCCTGTAATTGACAATTGGATTCCTAACATGTCAATCACTGGGACAAGAATTTGTATATTTAAGATGGTATATATCTCTTATGTATGATTTACAAATTTGAATCGATGATTTACTACATCTCATATGTTGTTATTATGTCGGTATTACCGCTATCATCTATTCAATTATGAAGGTATGGTCTGATAAAAGGACTGAGTTTACATTAACTTCTCATGACGTTTAATCTTATATTATGATCCCAAGTCTAAGGTACAAAGCTAGAGTGATCGTGGAATAGATCAGTTCTGTGAATAGGTGGAAATTATTGTCCTAATACAAATATTTTGTGTATTTTGGGTATAATAATGAGTGGTAAGTCCAATATTATGATACAACTATATATGTATTGTGTCAGGTGGAATGTATAGATCTAGGAGTAGTGGGATTTAATAAACTTGAGAAGAGGAGTGAATTTTCAAGATATGTTATTCATATTAAGAGAGTGCATGGGTTTTGTTTACAATATCAAATGTGCATGAGTGTTCTGAAGAAAAAACGTTCTATGATGGTGTACAGTGATATACTAGAAATTAATATATAAAGGTTCAATGATATGTGCGTCCATGTCCAAACGTTGTCAACCCCTGCCCATTGTGAAAGTGACTGTGAAGGTGATAGAGTGTGTCAAAACAAAATGTGTGATTCAAAAAAATGAACTAAAAAAAGAAATAAGGTGCTTGGTGTGTGTCACAAACATAATAAATAGAAATTACTACAACTTGACATCAGAATGTGTATTAATACTGATACCTAATTTGTGACTCAATTATATACCGGAATATGGAACAGATAAATTATTAATCTTAATAGATCATAATGTGTTCATAGAAATATATGATAGTTATTCTGCTTGTTCATTCCATTTGGGTGGACAGTATTTAATAAATAGATAAATCGACACCCTGGTTTAAGGAGTGCAGTTTCAAAATCTCCTCCTCTTATGCCTAAAGTAATTTTCTCGATACCCCAGCACTGAAGTTCGTCTTTATTAGAGTGATGGTGTGTTAGGAAATGGGATGCTACACTGGTGATAGCTTTCCCATTTTCCTGATCTTGAGATGCATTTTTAATGTTGCGTAAATACTCCATTAATTTCAATCTTAACTTGCAGCATAGTGCATAAATTACTCCTTTAGTGTTACAGCTTATGTATCTCTTGATTGGGTGTTTTACTCCAAATCTGTCTTCAATATGGGATGTTTTCCCAATATGTTTGCAAGTGCTGCAATTGCCACATCTAAATGTGCCTAGATTTAATGCTGATTTGGTTCTTTTTGTACAAAGATGGCTGCTGCTAACTACGGCCTAGATTTGGAGTTTGGTGTTAGCCGTGAAAACCAGCGTTAGAGGCTCCTAACTCTGGTTTTAGGCTAACTCTGGTATTTGGAGTCACTCAAAAAAGGGTCTAACGCTCACTTTTCAGCCGCGACTTTTCCATACCGCAGATCCCCTTACGTAAATTGCGTATCCTATCTTTTCAATGGGATTTTTCTAACTCCGGTATTTAGAGTCATGGCTGAAGTGAGCGTTAGAACTCTAACGACAAAACTCCAGCCGCAGGAAAAAAGTCAGTAGTTAAGAGCTTTCTGGGCTAACGCCGGTTCATAAAGCTCTTAACTACTGTACTCTAAAGTACACTAACACCCATAAACTACCTATGTACCCCTAAACCGAGGTCCCCCCACATCGCCGACACTCAATAAAAAATGTTTAACCCCTAATCTGCCGACCGCCAACTACGTTATCCTTATGTACCCCTAATCTGCTGCCCCTAACACCGCCGACCCCTATATTATATTTATTAACCCCTAACCTGCCCCCCACAACGTCGCTGCCAGCTACCTACAATAATTAACCCCTAATCTGCCGACCGCCACCTACGTTATACTTATGTACCCCTAATCTGCTGCCCCTAACACCGCCGACCCCTATATTATATTTAGTAACCCCTAACCTGCCCCCCACAACGTCGCTGCCAGCTACCTACATTTATTAACCCCTAATCTGCCGACCGCAAAGCGCCGCCACCTACGTTATCCTTATGTACCCCTAATCTGCTGCCCCTAACACCGCCGACCCCTATATTATATTTATTAACCCCTAATCTGCCCCCCACAACGTCGCCTCCACTTATTAACCCCTAATCTGCCGACCGGACCGCACCGCTATTATAATAAAGTTATTAACCCCTAATCCGCCTCACTAACCCTATAATAAATAGTATTAACCCCTAATCTGCCCTCCCTAACATCGCCGACACCTAACTTCAATTATTAACCCCTAATCTGCCGACCAGAGCTCACCGCTATTCTAATAAATGTATTAACCCCTAAAGCTAAGTCTAACCCTAACACTAACACCCCCCCGAAGTTAAATATAATTTACATCTAACGAAATTAATTATCTCTTATTAAATAAATTATTCCTATTTAAAGCTAAATACTTACCTGTAAAATAAATCCTAATATAGCTACAATATAAATTATAATTACATTGTAGCTATTTTAGGATTAATATTTATTTTACAGGCAACTTTGTAATTATTTTAACCAGGTACAATAGCTATTAAATAGTTAAGAACTATTTAATAGTTACCTAGTTAAAATAATTACAAAATTACCTGTAAAATAAATCCTAACCTAAGTTACAATTAAACCTAACACTATACTATCATTAAATTAATTAAATAAAATTACCTACAATTACCTACAATTAAACCTAACACTACACTATCAATACATTAATTAAATACAAAACCTACAAATAACTACAATGAAATAAACTAACTAAAGTACAAAAAATAAAAAAGAACTAAGTTACAAAAAATAAAAAAATATCTACAAACATAAGAAAAATATTACAACAATTTTAAACTAATTACACCTACTCTAAGCCCCCTAATAAAACAACAAAGCCCCCCAAAATAAAAAATGCCCTACCCTATTCTAAATTACTAAAGTTAAAAGCTCTTTTACCTTACCAGCCCTGAACAGGGCCCTTTGCGGGGCATGCCCCAAGAAGTTCAGCTCTTTTGCCTGTAAAAAAAACATACAATACCCCCCCCCCCCAACATTACAGCCCACCACCCACATACCCCTAATCTAACCCAAACCCCCCTTAAATAAACCTAACACTAAGCCCCTGAAGATCTTCCTACCTTGTCTTCACCATACCAGGTTCACCGATCGGTCCTGAAGAGCTCCTCCGATGTCCTGATCCAAGCCCAAGCGGGGGGTTGAAGATATCCATGATCCGGTAGAAGTCTTCATCCAAGCGGGGCAGAAGAGGTCTTCCATCCGATTGAAGTCTTCATCCAGGCGGCATCTTCTATCGACATCCATCTGGAACGGAGCGGCAGCATCCTGAAGATCTCCGACGCGGAACATCCATCCTGGCCGACGAATGAACGACGAATGACGGATTGATAGGATTCTATCAGCCAATCGGATTGAACTTGATTCTGATTGGCTGATTCCATCAATCAATCAGAATATTCCTACCTTAATTCCGATTGGCTGATAGAATCCTATCAGCCAATCGGAATTCGAGGGACGCCATCTTGGATGACGTCATTTAAAGGAACCGTCATTCGTCGTTCAGTCGTCGGCCAGGATGGATGTTCCGCGTCGGAGGTCTTCAGGATGCTGCCGCTCCGTTCCAGATGGATGTCGATAGAAGATGCCGCCTGGATGAAGACTTCAATCGGATGGAAGACCTCTTCTGCCCCGCTTGGATGAAGACTTCTACCGGATCATGGACATCTTCAGCCCCCCGCTTGGGCTTGGATCAGGACATCGGAGGAGCTCTTCAGGACCGATCGGTGAACCTGGTATGGTGAAGATAAGGTAGGAAGATCTTCAGGGGCTTAGAGTTAGGTTTATTTAAGGGGGGTTTGGGTTAGATTAGGGGTATGTGGGTGGTGGGTTGTAATGTTGGGGGGGGGTATTGTATGTTTTTTTTACAGGCAAAAGAGCTGAACTTCTTGGGGCATGCCCCGCAAAGGGCCCTGTTCAGGGCTGGTAATGTAAAAGAGCTTTTAACTTTAGTAATTTAGAATAGGGTAGGGCATTTTTTATTTTGGGGGGCTTTGTTGTTTTATTAGGGGGCTTAGAGTAGGTGTAATTAGTTTAAAATTGTTGTAATATTTTTCTTATGTTTGTAGATATTTTTTTATTTTTTGTAACTTAGTTCTTTTTTATTTTTTGTACTTTAGTTAGTTTATTTCATTGTAGTTATTTGTAGATATTGTATTTAATTAATGTATTGATAGTGTAGTGTTAGGTTTAATTGTAGGTAATTGTAGGTATTTTATTTAATTAATTTAATGATAGTATAGTGTTAGGTTTAATTGTAACTTAGGTTAGGATTTATTTGACAGGTAATTTTGTAATTATTTTAACTAGGTAACTATTAAATAGTTCTTAACTATTTAATAGCTATTGTACCTGGTTAAAATAATTACAAAGTTGCCTGTAAAATAAATATTTATCCTTAAATAGCTACAATGTAATTATAATTTATATTGTAGCTATATTAGGATTTATTTTACAGGTAAGTATTTAGCTTTAAATAGGAATAATTTATTTAATAAGAGTTAATTAATTTCGTTAGATGTAAATTATATTTAATTTAGGTGGGTGTTAGTGTTAGGGTTAGACTTAGCTTTAGGGGTTAATACATTTATTAGAATAGCGGTGAGCTCCGGTCGGCAGATTAGGGGTTAATAATTGAAGTTAGGTGTCGACGATGTTAGGGAGGGCAGATTAGGGGTTAATACTATTTATTATAGGGTTAGTGAGGCGGATTAGGGGTTAATAACTTTATTATAGTAGCGCTCAGGTCCGCTCGGCAAATTAGGGGTTAATAAGTGTAGGCAGGTGGAGGCGACGTTGTGGGGGGCAGATTAGGGGTTAATAAATATAATATAGGGGTCGGCGATGTTAGGGCAGCAGATTAGGGGTACATAGGGATAATGTAAGTAGCGACGGTGTCCGGAGCGGTAGATTAGGGGTTAATAATAATATGCAGGGGTCAGCGATAGCGGGGGCGGCAGAATAGGGGTTAATAAGTGTAAGGTTAGGGGTGTTTAGACTCGGGGTACATGTTAGAGTGTTAGGTGCAGACGTAGGAAGTGTTTACGCATAGCAAACAATGGGGCTGCGTTAGGAGCTGAACGCAGCTTTTTTGCAGGTGTTAGGTTTTTTTTCAGCTCAAACAGCCCCATTGTTTCCTATGGGGGAATCGTGCACGAGCACGTTTTTGAGGCTGGCCGCTTGCGTAAGCAACTCTGGTATCGAGAGTTGCAGCTGCATTAAAAATGCTCTACGCTCCTTTTTTGGAGCCTAACGCAGCCTTTATGTGGACTCTCAATACCATATTTTTATGGTGCGGCCAGAAAAAAACCGGCGTTAGCTACGCGGGTCCTTACCGACAAAACTCTAAATCTAGCCGTACATCTTTTAAGTTTTTCGTCTATCTATATTCAATTGCTGGTTTATCCCCCAGCTTTGTTTTAAGGATTGGATCTGTCATAAGAATTTTCCAGTGTTTCTTAATAATTTCAATTACCTTAGGAGTTTGAGTGTTATGGGTAAGGATTAGTCTGGGAGCCTTGGAGTCAGTTTTAGTTGTTTTGTGTAGAAGTTCCTTTCTGTTGGTATGTATTGCTCTATACCTAGCTCTCTATATGCTCCTTTTACAATGGGACAGGGATAGACAGGCCAGACAACTGAGAAGAACAGCAGATCTAAATGAAATATTCGAAGAGGGTAATAACTAAGGTGGAATAACAGCACCTACCACTCTGAAGGGAATATTAAGAGATGCTCATAAAACCATGTTCAAACAAGATAAAGTCTGGTGAAATCGCCACTTCTTTGAAAAATATCTGGAGAAAAAGTTAATACCTAGAGGCTTAAGAATCTAGCTCTTTCCATCTTTGAATTCACAGGGACCAATCATATACTTTTGAGTGGGAAGAAGCTCTATCGGAATGTTCCACTAAATTAATGAACATCCTTATAAGACATGACCGGTCTGAGTATGATCTACTAGAGACAAAAATTAAAGAGTATAATGAAGCCCTCAAAAAATTTAAAGACAACCCAGAATTTGAAAAACTATATAAAAGCTTTCAGAAGGAGTTGAACAAATATGAAGTGGAATTAAAAGCCACCAAACAGAGCAAACAATATATAAAAGGGTTAACTTGCATTCAAGCTTCAGTGTGCGGCGGACGATCACATGAAGAAGATCCATGTCGCTGAAGAGAAGACTGCCGCTGCTGAAGAGGACCAGCGCTCCAGATGAGGACCAGTGCTCCGGATCCGAGGCATCGCTGAAGACCGCTCCACACCTCCGGGAAGAAGATAGAAGATCTTTGCGGTCTGGATGAGGACTTTGCTCCGCCTGGACTTCCAGACTTCAGGAACGGTGAGTACATTTTCTGGGGTTTAGTGTTAGTTTTTTGTTTTTTTGGGGGGGTGTTTTTTTTTAAATTAGGGCTTTTTTTATGGGCGCAAAAGAGCTGATTACCCTTTTAAGGGCAATACCCATACCAATGCCCCTTTAGGGGCAATAGGTAGCTTGGGTTTTTTTAGACTTCATTTTTTTAATTTTGGGGGGTTGTTTGTGTGGGGGGTTTACTATTAGGGGGGACTTTGTAATTTTTTAGGTAAAAGACCAGATTGCTTCAGGGCAATGCCCTACAAAAGGCGCTTTTACAGGCTATTGGTAGCTTACTGTTAGATTAGGGTGTATTTTTATTTTGGGGTAGCTTTTTTGTTTTTATAGGGGTATTAGATTAGGTTTAATTTTTATTATTTTGGATGATTTCGTTTATTATTTTTTGTAATCTTAGTGTTTTTTAATTTTTCGTAATTTTAATGTTTTTTTTGGTCATGTTAGGTTTTTTTAATTTTTTTGTAATTTTAGTGGTTTTTTGTAATGTTATTTTTTTTTATTTTTTCGTAGTGTCAGGATTTTTTAATATTGGTAAGAAATAATGGTTAAGCACATCTAATAAAAGCATATGTGTTTTAAATGCACATATTGTGGAGTGCTGCCAAAGTGACCAAAATGTATATAATAATAAGAGCAGGTATTGGCGCACCTGAAGACACATGAGACCAGAAATTATTTCACATATTTTAACTTTTTTCCATTTTTTCCTTAATGCTGCAAAAATTGCCTTCTTAATATTTCATAATTTTTTTAATTTTCTTTTTTTTTTTAATTTTTTTAAATAAAGATGGGATCTTAGTCACACAATATGGCCATATTCTGCTCAGCCAGTCACCACTTACAAGGTGTCCCATAAAAGACTGGTCCTAACTCTAAAATTTTAGCCAAGCTCAAGAATACAATTCTAATATATCAAAATAAAATTTCCAATCTCTCATCCAGACTGCATGGGATGAGGCTTCCTGGCTACATGTTATTACACATACTTCAAACTTGTTTCCCAATGCTGAAAAAAATTGCCTTCTCAACACCACTTAACACTATGAAGTTAGCCAATACAGTTCTAATATACCAAAATAACATTCCAGCATTCCAATACTATACCTCTTATCCAGACTACATGGTATAGTATTGGAATGCTGGAATGTTATTTTGGTATATTAGAACTGTATTGGCTAACTTCATAGTGTTAAGTGGTGTTGAGAAGGCAATTTTTTGCAGCATTGGGAAAAAAGTTTGAAGTATGTGTAATAACATGTAGCCAGGAAGCCTCATCCCATGCAGTCTGGATGAGAGATTGGAAATTTTATTTTGATATATTAGAATTGTATTCTTGAGCTTAGCTTGGCTAAAATTTTAGAGTTAGGACCAGTCTTTTATGGGACACCTTGTAAGTGGTGACTGGCTGAGCATGGCCATATTGTGTGACTAAGATCCCATCTTTATTTAAAAAAATTAAAAAAAAAAAAATTAAAAAAATTATGAAATATTAAGAAGGCAATTTTTGCAGCATTAAGGAAAAAATGGAAAAAAGTTAAAATATGTGAAATAATTTCTGGTCTCATGTGTCTTCAGGTGCGCCAATACCTGCTCTTATTATTATATACATTTTGGTCACTTTGGCAGCACTCCACAATATGTGCATTTAAAACACATATGCTTTTATTAGATGTGCTTAACCATTATTTCTTACTGATTTATCACTGGGGAAACTGACCAAAGCCCTTTTGGTTTAAAGCACTCCACCCAGGTCAGGTGTGTTCCAGACAAGGATTTTTTAATATTGTAATTTAGTTTTTTTTTTCATTTTTATTTTATTTTTTAAAAATAGTAATATTAGGTTAATTTATAGTTAAATCTTAGTTTTTTTTTATTTCACAGGTAAGTTTTATTTATTTGAAGGTAGTTATATTGTAAGTTTAGTTTAAAGTTAGGGGGTGTTAGGTTAAAGGGACATAATACTCATATGCTAAATCACTTGAAACTGATGCAGTATAACTGTAAAAAGCTAACAGGAAAATATCACCTGAGCATCTCTATGTAAAAAAGGAAGATATTTTACCTCACAATTTCCTCAGCTCAGCAGAGTAAGTTCTGTGCAAAAAGTTATACTCAGCAGCTCCCAGCTGCAGGTAAAAAATAAAATAAAAAATGAAGAAATGAACAGCAGCCAATCAGCATCAGCAGTGCTGAGGTCATGAACTCTTTTACTGTGATCTCATGAGATTTGACTTAACTCTCATGAGATTTCATTGTAAACTTCCATACACTGAATATAGAAATAAGATGAGAGTGCACGAGGCTCATCCCTTCGGCTGTCCCGGGACAGACATACTGATTTGCTGCTTAGAAAGCCTTTACAATGGGATGTGGCTACTGAGGAACTTTTGAGGTAAAATATATTTCTTTTTTACATAGAGATGTTCATGTGATATTTTCTTTTTACAGCTATACTGCATCACTTTCAAGTGTTTAAACATTTGGGTATTATGGCCCTTTAAGGGGTTAATTGTTTAATTTAGTGTGTTGCGATGTGGGGGGCAATGGTGTAGGGGTTAATAGTTTTAGTTTAGTATTAGCGATGTGGGGGGCCGGTGGTTTAGGGGTTAATAGGTTTATTATAGTAGTAGCGATATAGGGGGCCAGCAGTTTAGGAGTTAATAGGTTTATTATAGTATTTGCAATGTGGGGGATGGCGGTTTTGGGGTTAATACTTAATTTTAGTGTTGGGGATGTGGGTGGGTGGATGGCAGATTATGGGTTAAAACATTAATTTAGTGTTGGTGATGTGAGTGGTCGGCGGATTAGGGGTTAATAGGTTTTATACAGTATTTGTAATGCTGGGGATGGCGGTTTAGGGTTTAATAGTGTAGTTTATGGGTGTTAGTGTAGTTTGTAACTTTTTTGTTATGAGTTTTGTGAAACATTTTTGTTTCGCAAAATCCATAACTACTGGTCTCAGATCGCGGAAACGATTGTGGAGGTATAAGCTATACCTCCACAATCGTATAGCCTGACTGCACAACCTGTAATACAGGTGCAATGAAAATTCCACACTCAAAAGACATTTTTTGAGTGCGGAATGGAGAGTTGTGTAAAGGCTAAAATGCTAGCGGTATAGCCGTACCGCTGCAACTTGTAATATGGGAGACCTGCATATTCCACGCGCAATGGCCTATTTTTCAGCAGTATAGCCATACCACAACACTTGTAATCTTGCTGTTGGAAATTTGTCCAAAAAAATCTAATATTCATTTAAAATTCATACTAAGGGGCTGAATTATCAAGAGGCGGGCGGACATATTTCACTGTGGCAAATCATGTCCGCTTGACATTGCTAAATGCCGACAGCGTATGCTGTCGGCATTTAACATTGCACAAGCATTTCTGGTGAAATGCTTGTTCAGTGCTGCTCCCTGCACATTTGTGGCCAATTGGCCATTAGCAGGGGGTGTCAATCATCCTGATCGTATCTGATCGGGATGATTGCGGTCCGCCATCTCAGAGGTGGCGGATGAGTTAAGGAGCAGCGATCTTACGACCGCTGCTTCTTAACTTAAGTTTCCAGTGAACCAGAAACTTTGGAGTAGATTGCAGCATTCGCTGCTTGATAAATCTACCCCAAGTGCTTTTGCATTGTCTATTTACCATGCATTTGTTCATTATGCAATTCTACAGTATTTAATGGTCCTTGAACCATTTTCACTTTCATGCCCCTTTAAGATGCTGCAAATGAGTGCCCATAAAGAAAGGTTATGGATTAGTATTGTGATCTAGTATAAAAAATAAAGTTAGAACAATTGCTACCTGGTGACACCTTCATATATGGGAATCAATAGAAAATAATACTGGATAGAGAGGGAAAATGGGGGATTATGGTTCACAAAAACCCATTTTCAAAAGCAATATTTGATTATTGATATTAACACTACAAAATTATAATCTGAATTTCCCTCATTCTTTACCAGGAAATTACAGGTTTTAAAAGTTTGGTAAAAATCCATGATGCAGAAGAAAGACCAAATGGAAGACAAGTGAATCTCCAAAATTAGTCTTTCCACCTGAAGGTTAGATATTTCCAAAGTGTCTGATCTATAGGAACAGAGAGGTAGGCATTGGAAAGGTCTAAGCAGAGTAGCCAATCGTTGTCTATTAAACATTCTCTTTTGAAATGATGATAGACAACAAAAGTATTTAATGTTTTTAAGTTTATTACAGGATGAAATTGACCGTTTTTCTTTTTCAGCAGAAACAAATTGCTTAGAAAAAGATCTGGAGAAAAAGGAACCTAAACTACAGCCTGTTTGAGTAAGACATTGTCTATCTCTTCTTGAACCAGGATGTTGTCTGATGTGGAAAAATTTATAGGATTAGGTTAAAAAAAATAAATTGCTCAAATCACCTATTGATCTTGAGTGATATAAGTTCAATTCTGGGCGTCTTCCACTAACTATATAAGGGAAAGAAGGGAAAGTTAGAAAATATGGAAGATTTACCTTGGGGAAAATGCGATCTCCCTCTGGAACGAATACCTCTCTGGTTCCAAGGACAGGATCTGGAAGGAAAGAATTGGCTGGGAGGATCTTAAGTTGGTCTCTGTAAGCCATAGTATGGTTGGATGTATTTTGTTGTTTCTATGTGTAGGGAGGTCTGGAAAATAGTAGGGAGGTCTGGAACTACTTCTAATTCTCCCGACCCTGTCAGAGAAATTGTTTAATTGGAATATTTTCCTTAATGAAGATTTAAGGGTAGAAAAGGTATTTGCATATTTATTTAAGTCTTTCAAAAACGAATCCCCAAAAAAGGAGTCTGATTGTAATTCATTCACGATAAAGTCTACCATTTTAAAATAAATTTTTCGTAAAGGGACAGTATACTGTAAAACTGTTTTTCCATTAATGTATTTTCAATGACTTGTTATACCAGCTGCAGCGTATAAAATGTATGAGAAATTGCATTTTCAGGTTTATTTATGTATATGAATTAGCTGGTTTTGTGCTTTTAAACCAAAGCCTCTTACAATAGGTTGAGCTTGCAGGTAAAATTATATCTCATTATGTTATCATTTTGAGTACACAAACTTGCTTCCTTATCTTATATTTGTCTGTAAACCAAAGCTCAATACTTAGAGAGAACAATGGAAAATTAACATTTTATTACTTAATAAATGCAAAAATCACAATAATGTCGTTAACACAGAAAATAATATAAAATAAAAATAAAATGTGCAACAAAAACTACACACAGATAGTTATAATAATACAGACCAATATGCAGGAATATATCCAGTGGAGGCTCCTCCATTTGTGCACAACCGCACGTGCCCCCCTGGAGAAAAAAGAAAGAAAATTAATTTTTTGGCTGAATAAATATGATTTTTCCAATAGCCCCCCATATTGGAAAAAAATATAATTATTTAGCGAAAAAATGTTCCTGTCTACTGCACAGTTTAATAAAATTAAAAAAAAATCCCTTTTATATATCTCTATACCTCTTACCGCACGTGCGGTAAGAGAGGTATAGCCTGCCTTAGCAGATTTTTCCTATGTGCCTGCTGCTCCGCCCATAACTGAGCCTATACCTTTCCTAATCGCACAATCTTCAGTGTGCGATTTGGCTCATTGCTATGGGCGGGCAGCAGGGGGAGCACTTTTTTAATGCTTCCTTTTTTTTTAGCTGCCTGTGTTAGCTGCAACGCTCAGAGGCAGTAGAGGCAGTGTGGGATTGAGTCACAGTCACAGTGAAAGGAGCCGGTAACGGTAAGTCATGGCCTGGCATAGCCGGATGCCCCTGCTCCTGCAATATGTGAACTGTATGTGGTTGTGGATAACTCCGGTCCACTATTACAGATCACCAGCCAGCTCCAGCTCTGCCCTGCCTGCCCACCCAGGCATGATGCAATTTTGTCTGCGCAATGCACAGTAAGAGGTGGTCAGGCGCGGCAGCAGGCAGGTACAGCAGCCAGCGTGTGGAAATGTGTGTGTGAGTGTCCTGATAGTTGCTGCATGACAGATGGCGACAGTTCAGGCAAGGTGAAGGAAGGAGGCAAAGTAAGGGCATGCTACACATATTTTCAAAAGTAATCAATCACTCATGTGAAATATACATACAGATAGCAGTGGTCTGGGTACAGCAGCCGATAATAACATAGAGGAAACTCATGGTAAAATAGCATGGCTACAGGAAAATTAAATTCTATTCGTACAATATTTGTAACAATACTATCCTCTGATTATGAAGGGGTGTTCATTTTACAATTTAATAATGAGTTTTGTTTTATTGATAATCCACTCTGAGCTACAGAAATTGCTTTAAATTTATCCTCTTTGTAATTTTTTTTATCCCTTCTAAACCGTATCTTAATTTCCACAGCCAAGCTGAAATTTTCAATGAATGAACTGTGGGAGGAAAGATCAGCCTTTCATTTCAGCTTTCTTGACATTATAATCTGTTGTGACTAGACAGAGGCGGAAGACAACAGTAAGTTACACAGTATGTCTACCATTTTTTTGTTTTTGTTTTTTTTTTCTTGCCCCTTCACCTTTTCTACCCTGTTAATGTTATTCATTGCACACACGCATACTTTATATATGTGTGTGTGTGTGAAATACTTTAGAAAACATTTGATTTGACTAAAAAGTTGTATATACAACTAATATGATAATATACTAAAAAAATATAAAACGCCCATTGTTTTTAAGACTATACTATTGTCTGTGCAGTGTGTATTATAGATAAAACTATATGACTTTTTATGGGCTAGTATATTGGATTCATTACTTTTTAAGTGCCCCTAATTATACTTACTTACGTGTTTGCATTTTATTTTTTAATGATTATTATGTATAATCCATGCTGGAAATGCACACTTTCACTGGCACAGTGCTACAGTGATTAATTGCAAAGTTAAAATCCTTACAGAATTGTAATTCAAGTGCAACTATCTCCTACTCATTGTAAAATGTACTTATTTACAAAATGGACATATATGTATGCTATGGTTTCATTCTTTCAGATGCAGATGGAAGACCTCTTCAGCCCCCGCTTGGATGAAGACTTCAGCCGGATGATGGACCTCTTCAGCCCCCCGCTTGGATGAAGACTTCAGCCGGATGATGGACCTCTTCAGCCCCCGCTTGGATGAAGAATTCGGCTCGGCTGAGTGAAGACGACTCAAGGTAGGAAGATCTTCAGGGGGGTAGTGTTAGGTTTTTTTAAGGGGGGTTTGGGTGGGTTAGAGTAGGGGTATGTGGGTGGTGGGTTTTAATGTTGGGGGGGTTGTATTTTTATTTTACAGGCAAAAGAGCAGAATTCTTTGGGGCATGCCCTGCAAAAGGCCCTTTTAAGGGCTGGTAAGGTAATAGAGTTGGTATCTTTTAAATGTAGAATAGGGTAGGGAATTTTTTATTTTGGGGGGCTTTGTTATTTTATTAGGGGGCTTAGAGTAGGTGTAATTAGCTTAAAATTGTTGTAATCTTTTTATAATGTTTGTAAATTATTTTTTTATTTTTTGTAACTTAGTTCTTTTTTTATTTTTTGTACTTTAGTTAGTGTATTTATTTTTATTTATTTGTAGGTATTTGTATTTAATTTATTTAATTTATTTAATGATAGTGTAGTGTTAGGTTTAATTGTAACTTAGGTTAGGATTTATTTTACAGGTAATTTTGTATTTATTTTAACTAGGTAACTATTAAATAGTTATTAACTATTTAATAGCTATTGTACCTGGTTAAAATACAAAGTTGCCTGTAAAATAAATATTAATCCTAAAATAGCTACAATATAATTATTATTTATATTGTAGCTATATTAGGATTTATTTTACAGGTAAGTATTTAGCTTTAAATAGGAATAATTTATTTAATTTAACTTAGGGGGGTGTTAGTGTTAGGGTTAGACTTAGCTTTAGGGGTTAATACATTTATTAGAGTAGCGGCGAGGTCCGGTCGGCAGATTAGGGGTTAATACTTGAAGTTAGGTGTCGGCGATGTTAGGGAGGGCAGATTAGAGGTTAATAATATTTATTATAGGGTTTTTGAGGCGGGAGTGAGGCGGATTAGGGGTTAATAACTTTATTATAGTAGCGTGAGGTCCGGTCGGCAGATTAGGGGTTAATAATTGTACGTAGGTGGCGGCGACGTTGGGGGCGGCAGATTAGGGGTTAATAAATATAATATAGGGGTCGGCGGTGTTAGGGGCAGCAGATTAGGGGTACATAGCTATAATGTAGGTTGCGGCGGTGTACGGAGCGGCAGATTAGGTGTTAAAAATAATATGCAGGGGTCAGCGATAGCGGGGGCGGCAGATTAGGGGTTAATAAGTGTAAGGTTAGGGGTGTTTAGACTCGGGTACATGTTAGGGTGTTAGGTGTAGACTTAGGAAGTGTTTCCCCATAGGAAACAATGGGGCTGCGTTAGGAGCTGAACGCTGCTTTTTTGCAGGTTTTAGGTTTTTTTCAGCTCAAACTGCCCCATTGTTTCCTATGGGGGAATCGTGCACGAGCACGTTTTTGAAGCTGGCCGCGTCCGTAAGCACCGCTGGTATTTAGAGTTGCAGTGGCGGTAAATTATGCTCTACGCTCCCTTTTTGGAGCTTAACGCAGCCCTTCTGTGAACTCTAAATACCAGCGGTATTTAAAAGGTGCGGGGGAAAAAATACACGCGTAGCTAACGCACCCCTTTGGCGCGTAGCTAACGCACCCCTTTGGCCGCAGAACTCTAAATCTAGCCGAAAGTATATAATAAAATAGTACCAGTTATATATAAAGGGACGTCTCCCTACAGCAAAAATATAAAAGAAACAATGTTGATATCTAAAATACAATATAATAGTTAATTCTAAACTAACATAATATTCCTAAAGCAGACCAAAAAATAAGTACATATTACCTAAGAACAATGTGGATGTTGCAGATGAATACCTCAGATTGCAGACAAATAAATGGAGAAACAATGTCTCTGTATATTAGTTACTTGTTACCCAATAATGATGCAATTTTGTTAGAGATGTGAATTTTCTGCTCATATAAAGCCGCTTGTCACAAATGCACACGTTAAGTGTTTTATTTCAAATGGGAGAGATGGTACCTGTGTATCGTTAAAAAGTTCCGGCCAGCAAAAACACCACTTCTTATTGCACTTAATATATGAAAGAGATTGTACCTTTGTTTTCGTCAAGTAAAGAGGTGTATTCCCCTTGCATATAGCGGGTACGTTACCCTGTTTTGTTGCGATGGTGCTGGCTCACTCCTACTCTGTATTTTTTCCTCGAGTGGGTAGCGCTGTGTAACTTTCGGTGTCTGACGTCACCTGTGCTGTTCCATTACAGGGGAGAGAGGAGAAGATGATTTCAAACAGATGATCAGCTGTTCTCAGCTGCTGTAGTGGTATCCACAAACGTAGAGCCCTGCACTTAGTGCTATGCACGCAGGAGTGGAGTGTGTAGTGGGTATACGATAGCCCTTCCAACTACAACTCCAAATAGGTTTTGTATATGAAATAATATCGCTGAAAATAATAGGAATAATAAAAAAAAAGCAAGATAAAGCACAGAGAAGGGCGAAACGCGTTGTTGTGTGGCATTGTGACATATTGCTTTTATACATATATCATCATTTATTGACTTTTAAATATAACCCAGGTTATTTATTATTCCTATTATTTTCAGCGATATTATTTCATATACAAAACCTATTTGGAGTTGTAGTTGGAAGGGCTATTGTATACCCACTACACACTCCACTCCTGCGTGCATAGCACTAAATGCAGGGCTCTACGTTTGTGGATACCACTACAGCAGCTGAGAACAGCTGATCATCTGTTTGAAATCATCTTCTCCTCTCTCCCCTGTAACGGAACATCACAGGTGACGTCAGACGCCGAAAGTTACACAGCGCTACTCGCTCAAGGAAAAAATACAGAGTAGGAGTGAGCCAGCACCATCGCAACAAAACAGGGTAACATACCCGCTATATGCAAGGGGAATACACCTCTTTACTTGACAAAAACAAAGGTACAATCTCTTTCATATATTAAGTGCTATAAGAAGTGGTGTTTTTGCTGGCCGGAACTTTTTAACGATACACAGGTACCATCTCCCCCATTTGAAATAAAACACTTAACGTGTGCATTTGTGACAAGCGGCTTTATCTGAGCAGAAAATTCACATCTCTAACAAAATTGCATCATTATTGGGTAACAAGTAACTAATATACAGAGACGTAGGGGCATATTTATCAAGCTCCGATTGGAGCTTGATGCCCCTTGTTTCTGGCGAGCCTGCAGGCTCACCAGAAACAGCAGTTATGAAGCAGCGGTCACAAAGACCACTGCTCCATAACCTGTCCGCCTGCTCTGAGCAGACGGACAGACTTCGCCACAATTCAACCCGATCGAGTTGATTGACACCCCCCTGCTGGCGGCCTATTGGCCGCGAGTCTGCAGGGGGCGGCGTTGCACCAGCAGCTCTTGTGAGCTGCTGGTGCAATGCTGAATCCGGCGAGCGTATTGCTCGCCGTATTCAGCGAGGTCTGGCGGACCTGATCCGCACTGTCGGATCAGGTCCGCCAGACCTTGATAAATAGGGGCCATTGTTTCTCCATTTATTTTTCTGCAATCTGAGGTATTCATCTGCAACATCCACATTGTTCTTCAGTAATATGTACTTATTTTTTGGTCTGCTTTAGGAATATTATGTTAGTTTAAAATTAACTTTTATATTTTATATTTTTGCTATAGGGAGACGTCCCTTTATATTTAACTGGTACTATTTTATTATATACTTAATCTGGTATTTGTAAATAAATATTCGATATATAATCCTAGTGGTGATATCTTTGGCTCTCAGGCACCCTCCCTAATATTATTTTTTTAAACAATTTAATACACTCTAGCAGGTAAAATGGATCATTTGGAACAATTTAAAGGGGAGAGAATTTTTGGGTAAACTGTACCTTTAAGATATGTTTGTGACATTAGTATTGCTCACAAAATAAAGTATTCTATAAACCCATTCTCTTAGTACAAATGGGTCAATTAATTCATTCTCGATGACAGCATTATCTGCCAATTTAAATAATTTTGTTATAGGATCAATAGAGTCTAATAATTTGTCTTGACAAGACTTTCAGGATTTATCAATACCTTTTTTAATCTTGCACCCTGGGGTACCAATAAATGTCATGATTTTAGGGTCTATCTCAGGAGTCACATTACTATTTTTAGGTAATAGAGGCCTTGGACATTCTGGATTTTGGTTTTAAGGGTTTCCTTATTTGATGTTCAATAAATTTAGTAATATCTAAATCTAGACCCAATCCAGTAGCTCTGGTGTGGTGTAACGAGTCCAGATTGAACCAGAGATTGCCTAAGGCATCTTAAAGACAGGTCCATCCTCCTCTAAATGTTTAATTTTTTAAAGAAATTTTCTAGGTTTTTTTTATTAATGGGAGATTCATCAGAAGAAATAGTGTCATTCACATTGTCTGTATTATCGGATGATATATCAGGATGATGATGAGTCTGATCATTAACTGAGTGCACGTCTTTTTAGTTTTTGACTTTTCCAAATTTGCCCTTTTGGGAGTAAGGGTCTTTCTGGCAATTTTTTTACTTCCACTGCACAGTGGAAGATTTGTTTCAGACAACATTTGTTTTGATTTGGAAATTAGTTTTCTGCTAGTTTGAATAGCATTAGAGGGATGAGGGATTTTAACTGCAATTTTAGAAGCAGAAGCTTTGTCAGATAATATTGTAGTAATTTTTGACATCCATTTACCCATGGAGTTGTCTATCATAGAATGTACTTTTTGTTTGTCAAGTTCAGTATTATCAGACTTCGGAGACATTATATATA